>NC_056737.1:956983801-956991301 GCF_019279795.1 Protopterus annectens
TTTGTGACATAGTAAAACAACTTTTTATTCTAGCAATAAATATGTACTAACAACCTTTTTTATAGCAATTTTTTTAAGTTTATGACTATTTGAAAGTTGTCCTTATTTTTGGGACTGTAATACCCTGTTATTTGCTTTGTCCAGGTTTTTTGTGCTAAGGTTGACAGCTATGGCAAGAACTGAATTCACTGAATATGTTTGAGGGCTGTATTCCCTCATTACTGGGTTTGTCCAGGTGTTTTGTGCCAAGAGGTTGACAGCTATGGTGAGAACTGAATTCATTAAATGATAGCCATTTAAGTTTCAGTCTTCCTCTCTTTCACAAAGCAGGTGATTTGGCATAGTGGTATGTTGTTCTGACTATTTTGCACAGTGACCTTGGCAGTAAAATGTATGATGGTAACACAGCATTTTATTCTAGCAGCTTTCCAAGATTATACAAGCAATATTTAATGTGTTCCTGTTTTTTGCCCTTTTGACCTACCCCAATAAATTTGGCTTTTTCCAGATTTCTTGTGCTGCGAAGTTGAGATGTAGTTGAGTATTGCGTAGATTTTACAAGGAACTGAGAGCTGCAGGGGAAGAGAAGTTTAGTGCTGATTATGGAAAGTCGGCTCACATTGCTAGTAGCACAAAATGTTGTGTACTTGCTTTTAATGCAGAAGGTTGTTGGTTCTACTCCCATAAGGGGTGAATGCTGCTGTACTGAAAGTTAAGACACTAACTATGAGCCTGTTATCAGTTTGCCATCCATTTCCTATTGCAATATTACTAGCTTATTATTAATGTAATTTAGGCAATTTATTCCTCAGGGGCATCAGACACTATTTTTCGGTGAAGTCATGAAATATAAAGGTGATTGCTAGCAGCAACCTCTTCATTAGTTAGATTTATTTAACGTGGAATTATTTAGATGACTTTTTTACTACTTCAGAGATTGTGCATATTATTTACTGATAATGGTGGACTGTAGAAGTTTGACTAGACTTTTATGATGGAAATGTTCTGAATTGGGCAGTTTTGTTTCATTGTTTACTGGAAAAATGTTCAAAGCAATAGGAAGGTGTATCAAAGAGCACATGTATGTTTCATATGCAAGGGGCCTATGATTTAAAAGCAGCCCAGAATTAATTTTTATCTGCCACGGGTAAAATGTATTTTTCTTTGAATGTGGGTTTTAATGTTGTTTCAATGAATGTGAGTTTCAAGGGCAGAGACGTTTTAATGCCAAGTTTGTTTAGCAGATGTCTTAGTGTTTGTGCTGTAAAATGCAAAATAAAACTTTCAAATGAAGTTCAAATCATCATATAAGTAAATCAGTATGCACATTAGTGTTTATGGTAAATGGAGTGAAATAGCAAAGTAATGGATCATTGGAATGGCTGCAGGGGGAGGCTCCATTCGACCATGGTTTTGTGAGGGGAAGGGCGGCAAACTTACACAGCCCCAGCTGAACTATACCTCCCAACTGTCCAGATTTTCAAAGAATGAATAGATTTTTTGCTTCTTATTTTTGGTTTGTTCCTCAATTTGTGGTTTTCTGGAAAATGATTTAGGAATTAAGTCACTAAATAATGACACACTAGTTTCAGACTTTATAACCTTCAGAAAAATGCATGCTAAAATAAGACCTGTTCTATCAACTGTCCCAGTTTATACAAGAGCAATTTTTAGTACTGTTTATATGTTCCCTCAATATATTTGGCCTTGTCCAGATTTATTGCATTAACAGGTTGAGAGGTACATGCAAATTGATTTATAGAATTAGTTATAGCCAAACCTCAACTGTCCCTGATTTTGGCTCAAAATGTTGCTCTTCCCCTAATGATCCCTCCACAAAATATCAATTTTGGAAGAAAACATAGAGGGTTTACTTTACTTTTATAAATAACTGTAATGATCAGAGTTATACATTACATTTATTTCAGAAATGCATGTAGATTCTCTAATTTTGTCAGCTGCTCTAAGTTAACTGTGCTCATATTAAAATGGTGTCCCTCCTTTGACAGGTTCCCAGCTGTATTGTCTGGCAATTTTATATTTTTGCATCACATTTTTGGTCCGTTTTTCATAAAATTGCAGTTTTCTGGCAAATTAGTGGCAAATTGTTAAAGACTGAAGTTAGAAAATAATGCAGACATTTCAGTTTCAGATTTCATACCTTTCAGAAAATTTGTACTGATGCAAGACCTACTACTATTCTATTATCTTTCTAAGTTTATAAGAGCAATATTTAAAAAAATGTCCTTATTTTTGGGCCTTTGCCTCAGTTTTATTTATGAGTTTGTTGCTGTAAGAGGTTGAGAGGTTGTGTGTGTGTGTGGTAGGTAGCATACCTCTCAACTGTCCAAATTTTGCAGAATGTCCAGATTTTTGCCCCATATTTTTTGTCTGTTCCTCATAAATTTTGTGATTTTCTAGAAAATCATTGAAGGCTGAAATTGCTAAATAATGACAGACATTTGAGCTTCAGACTTCATGTCCTTTAGAAAAATTCATACTAGCACAAATCCTGTTATTCTAGCAACTTTCTAAGTTCACGAGAACATTATTTAATAAATGTCCCTGTTTATTTTAGGCTTTGTCCATATTTCTTGCACTAAGAGGTAGGTAGGGGTGTGTGTGTGAATGAAACATCCTAGTTAGTGGTAGCAGGTGGTTAGTAATTTACTCAAGCTCAAAACCTGTACCTTAGTTACAGAAAACAAAAGCATAAAGTCTCTACCCCAACTACCATGCTGCATTTTTCAAAGAACTGACATTTCAGGTTAATTTTCAATTCAAGGAACAGAGTTTGAGTGAATTTATATTATATTACTGAAGAGGCATTACAGTGAATGCCTCTTCATCGACACTAAAAGAGCGAACCGTGAATTACGAGAATGGCCGTAGCTTGGCTGGAGAGGGGGGTAGCAGTTTGAGAGCTGTCAGTACAAATTTGAAAATCCTAGCTACACCCCTGCTATCAGTCAACTGGACTGGAACATAGAACGATCCATGTCAGTGAGGCCTCCTTTGATAAATGGTTGCAATGGTGATAACTGCCTTTCCTTTTGTGCCATCTTTATTTGTGCTATCTTCAACAATTCCCTGGCCTGTCACCTGTTGCCATTGTCACTGTTTTGGTCTGAACAGGCATTACTGGAACAGAAAACAGAATGGAACTGAAAAAAATAGAAGACTTAAAAATGGAACAGACCAAACAAAACCTAACTTCTCTAGTCTTATCTGCCCGTCAAAATTCAGTAAATGATAGCAATTATGTGTATATAAATATATGAATGCATTATCATATATCCATTTAGATCACTATGCATATTAGCTCAAAATGTAAATTTCCCTAGCACCACTAATAAAAAATATGTTTGCCAAATTTTAAGAACTTCTGCATATTTTAAGATCTGTAATCATTTAAAAAAGATATTTAATTTATCACAACAGATCTGATGCTGCACTTCTCCTTACATTACAAGACAAAACTACAAGAAAAAACAAATGAGAAAAAACATTATAAAGCCTTATCTGTAATAAAAGAATACATGACCTTAATCTTCATGGTCTCTAGTTTACTGTTCTCCCTAAATGATAAAAGTGTACTGATATCCCTCCCAGCACAAATTAGAAACTATCCTATTAAAGTAGGTACATGTTCAGCAGCATTTCTCAAAGGAACATATATTGAATATTTTTCACAAATTCTACATAGTGTTTGATAAAAGGAGCTGCAAATGAATCTCATGTGCCCTATTCATCAAAATCTGTGAGAGAACAATACTTCAGTTTCATTCTTCTATTCTAGCTATCGTACTCCGACAGCCAAGGATCTTCTGGGTAGTCATTGAGTGACGTTGTCTTACCAAGGATTGATATTAATTGTCTTTGCACCTTCAAATCCATTATTTTTTGTCTTGCCATTTAACAGCAACAATTACTATTCCAATAACTCTAGTAATAAAATAGTCCACCCACAATTTCTCCAACCTTCAACCACCTCAGTCTGTGCCGGTTTTCTCTTTCCCGGGATTTACACCCTATTTATTGCTTAGCCATCTTCTCCAAGTCAGTAAGAGAACATTGGTAAAATCTAGACCATAACAATGAAAAGCAGTACAATGCCCACCCCAGACTTCTGTATCTGGCAATGCAATAATTTGAACTTTTATAGTTACGTTTTCTCATGCTGCTGGAATCCTCACTTATCGACCCAAATGTTCCCTTATTATTTTCATCCTAAAATGAATATTCCCCAAATCCCTGCATCATTATGGACCAATATTCATCCTTTATCCTGTCACCAAAATATTTGAAATGCATTTATAAACAAGCTTATAACATATCAATTATTACAACTTAGTTATAACCCCCCAAGATGACTTTAGAATAAGTCAAGATGCACTAATAGCTAATGACTTAATAACTGGCTAAGCTTCTGGTGTCATTCTAAGGGGATCCAGTATCTGTATGTCTGAGATGACATGATCGACAAACCATGATGCTTTGCCAGAGATGGTCTGCACCTGTCACCCTTGGGATTCTGGATACTGGCTAAGGCTCTTGTCACCCTTATAGTGCCTTTTTTAGGCAAGGTTCAAATAACAAATTCACCAATGTAACAGCTACAAGAAAGTAAAACCTGAGGGTAATGATACTCAATGCTAGAAGTCTAAACCTCAAAATGCATTTACTTAAGGTACTCCTTAAAATGGAGAACATCAACATCTGTGCAGTGACAGAGACCTGGTTCAAGGTTCCAGAGGCCACCCCTGCATTACCAGGCTATAAATCATACCACACCTTTCAGCCACCTAACCTGGACCGAAACACTAAAGGTGGAGGCGTGTCCATATTCATTAAGGATATCCATACCTCCAGGCTAGTTGCTCAGCATAATGTATCCGAGATTAACCAAGTGCAACTAACTCTGGGCAAGACTGCGATCCAAATTGTAACTTGCTACATATCCCCTACCATGCCCCAGAATTCCCACTCCTCATTTCTTGATACACTGGAAAATATTAGGGTACACCCCAATACCCTAATAATGGGTGATTTCAACTACCCCACCATTAACTGGGAAAACTACTCATGTAACAACCCTTTTGCTCAACATTTTCTGGAATTCATAAATTCCAATGCCTTGGATCAATTTATCCACATGGCCACCAGTGGCAGCAATATCCTAGACCTGGCCATTACCAGCATGGGTAACCAGTGTTCCACACCAGAGGTCAGTTCCACATTGGTCAGGTCCAACCACAAACTAATCAGCCTAAACATCCACATCCTGCCCCCACCCCAATTAGGGAAACCACTGTAAAACATTTCTTCAAAGCCAACTTCATGCTTCTAAAGACAGAAGTGGCAAATTTCACAACACCCATGCAGACAGACAATAGAGGTATGACTGCTGAATCCTACACAAATGCACTTTATAAGCACTTACATGAGTACATGGATCATGCTATCCCTAACAGAACGAAGATGCTATCCTCCAAAAAAAGGAAGCCAATCTGGTGGTCCCCTGCCATAAACAAACTACAACAGAAGAAAGAAACTGTTGCAAAAAAGAGTAAAATCCCATGACTGGAAGAACTCCCTGGTCAGCCTCAGTAAGAAGCTGAGATCACTCATAAAATCCTCCAAAGCTAGTTATGAAAACAAAATCACAGCTGATTCTAAAGACAACCACAAAGCATACTATAGCTATGTCAAGAATCTCAATGGCAACACTCAGATCTGCTCTGAGTTACAGCACAATGACACTAAATATACACAACCAACTGATATTGCCAACATCCTGGCAGATAGGTTCAGTGCTACCTTTACCCTCAGTCACCCCTAAAGGACCCATCTCTATACTGGAAGAATGCAAAGTTCCTGTAATCACGGCTGCACAGGTAAAAACCACACTCTCCAAAGCCAATAACACAGCAATCATGGGACCTGACAACATCCCAGGCTGCGTTCTACATGAGCTACAGAATGAACTGGCACCCCACCTAAGCACCATGTTCAATCATAGCCTCATCTCAGGCTTTGTGCCCACTAGATGGTGCACAATGACGGTTATCTCACTCCACAAAGAGGGAGCCACCAAGGACCCCGGGAACTACTGCCCCATTAGCCTAATGAGCCTGGTCTGCAAGGCCATGGAACATATCATCATGGAACTTGTAAACAAAGACATTGGTAATCTCCAAACTCTGGACCCCACCCAGTTCGGGTTTGTAAAAGGCAGATCATGCCTCCTAAACCTGATAGACTTCTTTGAAGCAGTCACCAAAGCTGTTGACAAGGGTAAGGTGGTTCACACAGCCTATCTAGATCTCGCCAAGGATTTTGTCACCATCTCCCACTCTGGAATTATAGATAAACTTACTAAACTAGGTATAAATCCCTATAGCACAAGATAGGTTGCCAACTGGCTCACTGACAGAACCCACACTATGAAAGTAGCAGACTCCAAATCCAACTTCAGAACAGTGACAAGTGGAGTACCACAGGGTTCAATCCTGGGTCCTCTCCTGTTTGGTATTGACTTTTCTGAAGTGCAGGCTAACACAGAAGGTCTTTGGCTAGTGAAGTTCAGAGATGACTGCAAACTAGGAGCCATAATTGAAACTCCTAATAATGTGGACATCCTACAAAAGGGCCTCACTGAGGCAGATGCCTGGTGTCAAAGCCATGGCCTCAAGCTCAATGCCAAAAAGTGCATTGTCATCCTCTTTGGTAAAAACTCTGTACCCATGAGCTACCACATAGGTGGTAGTCTACTTAAAACCGAAAGTGTGATAAGAAACCTTGGGACACAGGTGGACAGTAGTCTCACCTTTGATAATCACATCGCCACAGTAGTCAGGAAATCCTTCTACGTGGCACACCCCATCACAAAAGGTTTTTCATCCAGGAAAAAAAGAGACATTGTTCCCCTCTACTCATCACTCATTAGACCCAATATAGAGTACAAAGCCCCTTTTCGTATGTACCTCACAAGACATCGACAACAATTGGAAAGGCTGCAGAAATACCTTACAAAGAGGATTACTGACCTCAAACAGATGCCTTATGCAGACTGTCTCAAAAAACTACAGCTTTACTCTGTCGCACATCACCTACTCAGAGGTGATCTCTGCCTAACATACAAAGCTATGTCAAACCCAGAGCTGTTGGACATGCTCCACTTAAAGAAATCCCAATCCCTCTGAGCTACATCCTCTAGGGACCTAAACCTTGTCACCACAATAAACAGAACATGCTGGAGGGCTAGATTCCTGTCCCAGAGACTTCTCATATTCTGGAACAAACTATGTTTCTATATCAAACAAAGCTCCTCATTAGCACTCTTCAAGAAAAATCTTGATGACTGGATGGGAAATAGGAAATTCACCCCGGGGATCACCTGTGTGGCTCTGCTCGACAGTGGCACAGGAACATTTTTTTATTGGGTGGCAAAATCCTGGGTACCTTTTTGGCTAGGCTTGTATGGGCCCTAGGGCTGAT
>NC_056737.1:957003262-957065762 GCF_019279795.1 Protopterus annectens
ACTGTATTTACTGATTGCATTGAGTGGAGTGATATGCCCTCTTATAAACTGTGTTTATTTGAGTTGTATGGAGGTTTGTGGTTTAGTGATTTGGTATCTCTTTCTTTTTGGATTACCTGTGTTATGCAGCTCCTAGTAGTGTGGGTTATTATCTCTCTGTAGTGCTGGTTGGCTCAAAGAAGTCAACCCAATGTAACAGGCAGGACCTCCTCTTGACAAACCAAACTGTATGGGATCGCATGTCAGGAAGTTACCAATGTCCTTAATCAGGTCCCCGATCTACTCCATGGGCTTGCAGATCAGGCTAGTTTAGCTGATGGGTCTAAAATTTCCTGGCTCTTTGGACGGTGCACCTTTCTGCATTTGGGTAACAGTAGCTGTCCTCCACTAGGCTGGGACAAAGCCAGTACTTGGGTTTTGTTTGAATATGTGTGTGTACTGGTGCTGCCAAGTGCCATGCTGAGTCTATGTCGGATGCAGTTTGTGATGTTTTCAGGTCCCATGGAGGATAAGTTTCTTAGCTTTGAGAGGGCAGTGATGGCTGGATCACTTGTGATGAACGGGGCGAGAGGTAGTTACTGTCGATGATTGATGTTTGGGGGCAGCTGAGTAATGTTTTCACTTAAACAGTCTGCCAGCAGGTTGGCTGTATCATCAGGATTTACATGTGGTGTACTGGAACACCAGTTCCAGGTTGATGTGGGTGCTTCCCCTTGAGAATGCAGACATATGTGAAAGCCTTATAATTGTCATTACTAGATGGTGGTAGTTTTTACTATAATGTCACTTTATCAGATTTCAAAAGTGTGTTGCTTGTCCAGGCTATGCAGATAATCCTTCCAGTTAGTCACCTGCTCTTCCTTGGCCCTGGACAACAATTGCTTCCCTTTCATTATAGACTTTAGTTATTGTAGATATCCACCACACAGGTTTAGTCTTCTTGAGGAGTATGATTTCATCCTATCTGGTATTCCGGATTCCATGCAACTATGTAAATGCTCATGTACTACCTTGGTGTACATTTCGGAAAATGTAGCAGTGTATGCAAAAGTGGAGGGGGCTTTGAATATCTGTGCATTTCGGTTTTGCCCTGATTATTTCTTCCATTAGTATCCCAGATTCAGGGAAAAGGGTTGAATCTTGAATATTTTGTGTTTATAGTGTATCATTTGTTAGCTATTTAACCAAACAGGAAGGAAAAATAAATGGGGGTTTGATGCTTTGTAAAGCAGTGATTATTCCCAGTGCTATGGAACTTGGTTTTAAATTTGACAGGAGGAGTGCAACAAAATTTTCTCCCACTGTAAGGAAGGAAAGGCTGACAAGAAAACAGTACATTAGTCTGGTCACCTGCTGTGAGCTGTCAATCACACACAGATAATGGGTCGAATTACCCTTAGCTCTTTGACAGCTAGGGAAGGTAGGTGTGAAGCAGGAGGGGTGATACCTTGAAGAACTAGATTTCAGCCTTCACAAAAGAAATCAAGTTACCATTTCTAAGAAAAAAGAGCAATGAAATGCATGTTTCAGTTCTGTTCTGTAGCATTTGCACTGCTTGTGTTTGAAGTAGTCATTGAAAAAGGATAAACTTTTAACCAAAAGTAGGTGACTATAACACAGCAGTGAATGCCTGTAAAATCAGTGCACTGACAGGAGCTTTAGGGAAAAAGTGGCAGACAGGATGAGATTTTTTTTGAGACAAACAATGCATTCTGGGATACCTAGAGGCAGAATAAACAATCAGAATTATTTCAAGATGCCAGACCCCATGTGGTCAGAGTCAGAAATTGCATATAAAAATATCTAAAAAGCACTAAATAGTCCCAGTGTGGTGTTAAAATGTATAAAACACCAAACTGTGATGAAATAAACATGTTTGAGTCTGTGGGTGTGATTCTCCTTTAAAGTTCACAGAAATAAAAATTCTGGGAATACTGAAACATTAAAATAGCGTGTGCCAGGAAGCGACACGATTCTGTCACAAAGCATCATAGCAAGTACGAACATTTTGAATTCTAATATATTGCAGGCACTAATTACATTAAAGTATTAGAAGATTTGTAAAGTTTTTCTCTCGCCTGCTGGATTTCTTCCACATTCCAAAGGCATGCAGTCAGTGAATCAAGAATTCTAAATTGTACATAGGTGTGATTGCATGGTTGTGTGATATGGAAGAAAGAGCTGGCAACCTACTTGTATTTCCTGCATTGTCCTTGTGAGTTCTGCAGGTAGCAGTGGCTGGGTGCATGATCACTCCAGGAGTCAGCTCTAACGTGTAAGAGGGAGAAAAAGCGTAGACAGTTGTTCTGCAGGAAAGTGTATTAGTTATAGAAATTGCAAAATGTTTTTATTGTGTTCTAAAAAATAGCAAAAAGAGATAAATAAATGGTTGAAACCTAAAGTTAAACAAAAGGGAATTATAGCGTACAAATGAAAAGAAGCTAAACACTGAGACTGAAGGGAACTAATGGAACAGGTTAATAGCTTCAAGAATAAGAAGACGTAAAGTTTGAATGAGGAAGTCAAAGCTTGAATCAAAGGTATTGCAGACAACAAGCATAGAGTGTCAGGGTATTGTATGTTAGAATAATGTGAAAAAAAGATGGAAAATAAGGTGTACAAAACAGTGGTCTAACCAATACTTCAGTTTGGTAAATAAATGTGAGCAGTGAAGCCAAAATAGTTGAGGACTGTAGAGGTGACGGAGATGAAGTCCCTGGGGCAAGTGATAGGATGCACACTATAGAGCAGACAAAGAAATGATGACAGCAGTGCAGAAGAATATTGCAGAAAATATCAAAAAGAACACTTTACTTTGGCTTGGGCACATGTGCAGGAAAGCAGAAGATGACTCAGTGAAGATGATTTAAGAGACATTAAGAAGGCAAGAGGTAATGTGGGCATCTAGCATTGTATGAAAGAAGACCTGCAATAGCCAGGCATGATTGCCATAGAAGGTAGTAGAGTGGTATTGAATCAAGATAGTTGGCAACAGTTGATGCAACACCACAACCCATGTACAAAATGGGAAGAAGTGGGTTGATGGTAATGATGATGAGGATGAGGGTGAATTAATCAGTAGAGATTTATATTATTTAAATAAAATATTACACATTTGGATTAAGAAATGTTATCACTATGTTATGGAAAAATAAGGGTTATGCAATAACTCTAGGGAAAATGTGCATCATTTGTTATTAATGATTAAATAATTGGAAGATTTCA
Organism: Protopterus annectens; assembly: GCF_019279795.1. Classification (NCBI taxonomy): domain Eukaryota; kingdom Metazoa; phylum Chordata; order Ceratodontiformes; family Protopteridae; genus Protopterus; species Protopterus annectens. The sequence continues at coordinate 957,006,488 of NC_056737.1, forward strand.
TAATTCTATAACCAGAAACGATATACCATAGAAGGAAGGATGATATCCTCAATGAGGAAGAACCATAAGATAATGTATGGCATGCTTTATAAATGTTAGTCAGAAAATAAGTTGTGCAAGTGAGCTTATTAAAATAGTATAAAGTAAATATGTCTGGTTTAGAATATTGCTTTAGTTAATGAAAATAATGTTAATCATTTACAACCATCTTGTGCTTTGTTTAAACCATGCTTTGAGTTCCTGGTTGTTTGTTCAAGTAAATAACAAGGCTGTATGCAATTTTAAATTACTGATAGGTGAAGAGGTCTGGGAAGTTTATGGATTTATTTGCATTCCTAATGTTTTAGTTATATAGATGATTTGCTATTGGTGGTAGCAAAAGCAGCAAGGTTAGGTATTTATTTGCTTGATATTATGCAACTGAATTATATAGAACTAGAGTGAGTACCAGGAAGTATAAATGTGATGGAGTAGGAGAAAAAAAAAACAACAATAAATTGACCATCCTTGGAATTGGGTGAGGAAAAGCTATCTGCACAAGTTGCCACTATCTGGTCAGACAGAGGGAGGTCTGCGTCCTGACATTCAGCTCATCAAGCCACAGATGAGTGGTGGCTATTAGAGTGACAGTACTAAAGCATACATTCACAAGGGGAGGACAGTGCCAGTGATGACAATAATGTAGTTTACTTGTCCCCCACCATGGCACTGGGGTTATACCATTCAAAAATGCCATCATTGCCAGGGCAATAGGGAGAGCACAAAGCACTCTTATGGCTTCCTGAGTTATGGACCCAACCAACAGCTCTTTATTAGGCAGGGGGAGGAAAAAGAAACAGTTTGGGTGAAAGAACTGAAACTATTGGATTGAGAAAAAAGTATACACAGAGTATATTGCAAAGAAAAATTAGAAATCTATTCTATCAGTTTTAGTATCTGAAATAGGTTTATAGGTGTATACTTGGTTAATGACCACTAGGACCCTTCTAAAACCTAGCTATACAACCCAAATGTTACCGATAGATTTGATTTATATAGTGGTGATTTGCTGCCTGCCTATGTCCATCAGAGACATAATAGCCAGACTGGGGGGAGGGATTTCCGATTGCCCATCCATTGAAATAAAGGAGTTGGGCATAAAATGTGTGACTACACATACATGGGGAACTTCATGTTAAAGGGGATAGTTTATTTACTTATTTATCTATCCTTTGTTGACCATGTTAGTTATACTAGGCTAGTAACCTCTTTACAGTCAAGACCCATGGTGATATTTTTGCTATTAGGAAATTTGGCCAATGCATCTCGGAACTTTCCTTATTCTTTTCGATAAGTGTTATAGGACCTTTTACATCCATCTTAACTGCAATCAACTCAAGCAGGTGGGTTTTAAATTTAACACCTTACCTCAAGGATGACACATGCAAGAGTACAGCATTCTCTAATTGCTGCATTATAGTGTAAGTCATCCATTGATTTGGAGTGGGAAATGAACCCACAACCCCTTGACACATGCCCCAAGATTTAATAAAATCTATGTAGGCACCATGTAGAGCCTACAAAGAATGTATCCATGTACACGGCCATGGTCCACCCTCAGCAGCATGCCATGCATATTAATGATGGCACACTGTGAGAGAACTGAGGAATATGGATATTGAATTAGTATAGGGAGAGGTGTAGTTGTAGCAATGTCATGCAGTGTGTCATATGTTAAATGTGTAAATGTCATCATGTTCTATAATGTCCTGTGTTTGTTTTTTTTTTTTTTGTTTTTTTTGTTTTTTATTTTATTATATATATTTTTTTAATGCATGTTTGCATGGGGTGGAGTGCAGCAATTTCAAGCTGTGCTCACATATAGACAGCTGACACCTGGCAAACATCTAAAAATTGAAATTGGATGTAATTCATTACTTATTTATTGTTGTGTTTAAGCGTGTTTTCGATATGCAGCACTGTGCTCTGCACTGCTAACAGGTAGCTCAGTGGTATATGTGAAAGTATACTGGATTTCTTAATATCCACATAGATAAATGTGTAGAGTTATACTGTATGTATAGTAGATCTAGTGGAAGCCTGAACTTGTCTTTATTTTTGTTGCTCACATCATGGACACAGTTTTAAAATATGGCTCCACTGCACATGGCAGAACTGAGCTCAAACCTGCTAAGCACCCCATAAACATAGTAATTGTTGCCTATGTTTGTGTGGTACTCAGCTTTGCTAACACCATGACTGTGCATGTTTGCTCACTGCTCAGCTCTGCTTAGCTGGTTTGCATGCTGCTAAGCAATGCAGCACTTTTTGGAATGTTGCTCAATGATGTGTAAGGGTGGGAAAACAGACAATATTGAGCAAAGTAGGTGAGAACTCTGCAGAATCCATTAGAGTTCAGTCATCTGTCAATATGGCTGGTGGTGTTGGAGAAGGTGTGCACTTTCTGGTGCAGCAGTGGGGCATTCACGAGTCCAGAGTCATGGTTGGGCTCCTTGTCAAAAACCATAAAGATAGGCTGCTGCAGGGCAATTTCCATGGCTCAGAGTGTAAGGCGCATGCCTGGGACTGGCTGGCCAGAGAACTCACCAGTGTGACTGGTATCACCCTGCACAGATGAGCAGTGTCATCACCGCCATGAAGACCTGAAAAGACAAAAGAAGAGAAGCTTGGACACTTGGGTCCAAGAAGCAAGGGCAGGAAATGCCCACAAATATGTAAGTATTTTTTTCTCTGTTTTACCAATATGCAATCTGAATTTCTGCAAAACCAGTATGTATAATGGTGTGCTTTCCTCCCAACAGCTTCATCTGAGTGGGCTAGCAATATTGAGTCTCATGCCAGCTACCTGGTCAGGTTGTGCCGTGAGCATGGTGAGTATGGATGTATTATGCCAACTATAGTGCAATAAGTAAGAAAGAGTAAAGCATCAACTGTAATAAATTATATACAATAAACTCTGTAGTGCAATAAAGTTGGAAGTAGAGCTGCAGTGCAACAAATATTGAATTAGAGCTGTAGTGTAATAAATGTTGAATTAGAGCTGCAGTGCAATAAATGAATAATAACAACTGTAGTTCAATAAAAACATAAAACAATGCCAATAACAGCAAGGAAAATGGTGTACATCAGAATTGTATTGTCATAACCATTGCAGTAGAGCTGTATGCATTGAGTCTGTAAGGTAAGGTTGCTCCAGTCAAGTATAACAATGTAGTAGCTGTAGAATGCAAATCTAATGGCTGCAAACTGTATAGCTTAACTCATAAGTACTACTCAAGGCTTTCTCTAGACCAATATTGGTCACATATTGCTCTGTCTTCCACAGATGTCAGGTAGTAAAGGTATATGGGTGAAGTAGCCCACTCCACGGCCAGATGTTGTGTGTGTTGACTTTACAAATATTGCAAGCCAATAACAATAATATGCATTCACCAGTATTGTTTAAAGTGAAATAAAGCTGTAGTAATATATGCAGTATGGTTGTATACCATACGCGTGTGTTCTACTGGCACTGCAGTCTAGTAAAACACTGTAACAGTACTAGAATGCTAGATTAAAGTCCAGTAACTTCTATTGCACAATTCATAGTATGTTTCAAGGTAGTCTCCAGGCAAGTATCTTTCACCATGTAGTCAGCAGTGACTCAGTAGCTCAGTCTGTTAAATTTCTTGTACACTGTACATTTTGGCACACACAGTCCTGGGTTCGAATCCAGTGCTATGTAGCATTACGTTTTCAGTATCAGTCATGTAATGCTCACAATTTCTCTCTCCAAAAGAACACAAAAATGTGGTGGGTGAGTTAGCCCATATTATGTGCAGATATTGTGTTTAGATCTCACAGAATGTTACACTCAATAGCAAGAATGTGTTTGTCAGCATTGTTAATTCAGAAATAAAACTGTGTAATCCCAGTATGGCTATATCTCTTGCATGTCCATACTATGCTGCTGCAATCAGTTATGAAATTATTTACAGATGTTCCCTGCAGTCACAGCTAGTGGGTTCTACTCCCATGCCTGCCAACTAAGCCATGAAGGCTATCTAGTTTAATTACTGTACACAAACATGCCTCTCAAGTGTCAAAATTTCTCATAATGTAATTAGAACTGACTAATATGTCTGTCGCATGTTTACCAGAAAAATGATTACCCGGAATGCAATGTATTACCAAATCTGTTTACCGAACATCCTGGTAGTTATATAAACCCACATTATGTGAAACCATTCTGAGTAGTTCTGTACCTACATTTTTAGTGCTTGGCCCTTATTGTCCCATGCTATCAGTTTGAGAGATATGTACTTGCTACAACAGCTATAGAAGAATTCTATTCACTGTAATCACAACTGTCAGTACACACCTGTAGAAGTATGTATGACCAGTGTTGTCAGGAATATTATCTGCAATATCACCCTTTATCTTAATTTATTCATTATTGTAATGTATTATTAACCGCGGTGGTGGTGCTGCGGTAGCATTGTCGCCTCACAGTAAGACACTGTCCGGTTCGATTCTCAGCTAGAGTGTCTTCTGCATGGAGACATGCATGAATGGGTGTACCTTTGTTGAAGGTTGTGAGTCAGGCCTAGCAAGCCGGTGCGTAAAAATCAACTGCAAATCATTAGCGGACCGGAGTTCCGCTGTGGCAACCCCTAACCGGGAAAAGCCGAAAGACACAAACATTGAATGTATTATTATGATTTCATATTAACATAATTTGTTTAACTATATTTTGGAAAATGTGGTTGATTATTGTTATGTTTTATTATGATTCAATATTAACATATTTAGTTAAACTGTTTTGTTGGCCTTATGATTTACTTCCCACTAGCATGCTGTAATCATACTGACTGTTATGTTTCATAATTTTGTGTTGCACGTAATACGCATTAATATGTATTTGGGTTAATAAATATGATATTCTATTCTGTTACTACTAACAGTGGTTTGGTTGTTATTAATTGCAACTTATTGCTTTACCTCAATTACCACAGCACGTCAAGTTAAGCCAGTTCCGGCTGATCTCCCTACCTTGCCTCAACTGGCCATGGCACCAGGTCCCAGCATGTCTGGGACCCAGACCAGTGGTAAACCCTCTGATTTCCCTGTACTACCTGCTGTGTCAGGTAGTTTTGCCCTAAGGGACTGGGCCCAGTCCCCCTCTGGGGAGCAGTGGCAGAGGGAGAGAAGTCATCCATGATAAGCTACCAGTCCTGGTGCATAGGATAGTCCACTGTGGCTATGACCAATGCCTGCACCAGATTGAGGGGATGCTGGCTGATCTGGTAGGGCAACATCATTCTGGTGCCCAGCTGCCAGCACAACCACCCTTGGGACAATGAAGGAGCAGTGCCAACAGTCCCATGGTGTGGATGTGAGTCACGCTGCTGCTGTCTGGAGGCACATGGGGCTCAGATTCCACAATAACTTTCCTATCCATAGTGTCCAGCCCCTCATGTGGCACACACTGCCCCTGTCTGCTGTCTTGTCTGTCTTACCTGTTTGCAAATGCATCTTCTCCTACCCAACTTATCTCCCCCACATGTACCTATGTCCCTTCCCCAAAATTTCACTCTCACCTAAATAAAAAAATGGGCACCTGTCCCAAAAAAAAGTTATTTCCATACATAGCTCTCCATTTTATACAATGCAGTTTTGTTATCCTCACCCCTCTCTCTGGGGTTTGAGAGTCCAAATGTATCTATAAATTCTGTCAAAGTGCACAGCTGTTGCTCTGCAAGAAATGGATAGCCACAGTTCTTTCCTACACCCTTCCTGCACAGCCCTACCTGCCTTTCACTATGTTTCCCCCTCCTTGCCCCATTTCAACACTTTCCTATCACCACCTTTTCCTTTCCTTTATACTTTTTTAGTGCGGAGCTGTGAGGCGCAGCTTTGCTTAACTCAGCTAACTAGAGCTGTAATGATTAAATGTGTTTATACCATTGTCATACACATGTACAAAATAAACACCTCTGCCACATTTCGAACCTAAGCGCATCACACCTACAGCACATTGCATTAATCTACCATACCACACAAATCTGGATTAAACTCTGTGTTTTCATCAAAACATAGTGATTGCCACTTACAGTCACTAGTCATGTCTCAGCCAAGGAGCATGCTGCACCGCACTGTGCCAACTGGAATAAAAAGTAATGGGTAAAAACTGGAGTGTACCTCAGACTTTGGTAAAAATGCACCACTAGACAGCCAGAGACATAATAATGGATGTAAGTGAGGCCTGTGATAGCAGGTAAATGTGCCCTTTTTATCAGCAACATGTAGAAAGACACCTGTAAAGGCATCAATAGCAAAGTACATGTTCAGCTGGGACCCTGGTACAGAAATACAGCAATATAAAGCCATGAACATACTGATGGATACAGGCAATGTGTGTCACAGCCTGTATGTCTGTACATATACCTTGCAAATACACCTGCTGCAGCAGTGACTCAGTAGCTCAATCTGTTAAATGCCTTGCATATGGTACATTTTGCCACATACAGTCCTGGGTTCAAATCCAGGCGTGTGTTTCAGTTCAATTAATTTATTGTGAAGACAGCAATTAATGACTGAATCATGCAATCTTTATCCACACAAGTTACTGCTAATTAGTTAACTGCTATCCAGTTTTGCAACTCAAAGGCCTGCATGTAGGGACACGCTGCACATATCTGTATAGCATAACTATATGTTGCCTACTACTCTGTTACTGTCACTGTTGCATAACAGACATACCTTAATCACATGACTCAATTGGATGATATAGGGTACCCTTACCCTGGCTCTGCCATAACAACAGGTCTGACACAGCTGGCACAGTTACACATACAGTTTGTTTATCTCCAGAGTGTCAACACTCCCCCCTATGTGCTCTAGGCTGTACCAGCAGCTGTAGCCTGTAGCACACACACCTGTATGCAAAGTTAGCAGCTACAGACCTACCATATCTCCCAACTGCCTAGAAAAAGGAATCCAGACACAACCATACTTAATGGGGGACAAAGGCCCAGAGATAGGGGCATGTTTTACAGTTTGCTGTTATAAAGGTAGTGCATTGATAGAATGACAGCTATTGCATTAGCATGCATAATCTGAAGGGCATGAAGTCTGACACTAAATTTGTGTGTCTTTCATTATTGAATTCAATCCACAATGATTTGCCAGTGATTTGCCAGATGACCACAGTGTTATGGGACACTGTCTACATATATGAGGTGAAACTGTGGGCATACTGCATAAATCTCTACAGTTGACAGTTATGATACCTTTAATGCCTGTGCACTGTCCCAGTAATCAAGGAGTTTCAATCCTCACCACTAGCACCAGTGAGGGGCATCCACACTGAGAAGATAACAAGTACACACACAGTAAAGTACAATTTGCCTTAAGAGCACACAGAGATCACAGTCAGTCTGGGGCTGGTTTCTCCCTTTCTCTCTAGATTCCCAGTAAGACTCCACACTGGCACAGCAAAAGGGTTTAGATCTTAGCCAAGTAGTGAAGCCAAAACCTCCAGTACCATCTCTGCCGAACCAGTGCTTCAGGTCACTGCCCAAGCAGCTGACACACACACACTTTGAAATTTGATTTATATGCAAACACACAGACATTCCTGGGGAAGGCTGGCATAGGTGCACTTGCTATGCCCCCTTCTCCCAGGCTATATGGTAGTAATCCACTGCCACCAACTACTCTTATCAGCTACTATAAAGGCCCTTAACAAAGGGTGTCCAATTCTATTGTATAATATTACTGTTATCCAAGTAGTAAGTGTGACCAAACTTTTAAAGCTATTCTAGAGTGGCTTGTAAATTAACACCAAATACATGCAAGTACGCTAAGAGCTTAAACTATCTCTACACAAAACAGCAACAGTTAAAGGGTTTAAAATATTTAATAATAAATAATAAAAACATGACAATACTCATTGATTTAACACAATAGAGAGTTCAGAAATCACAGGAAATACTATAAAACAACATTGAAGGACAATTTGACATAAATATAGAAAACAGCTAGACTAATCTTGCTATTTCTATATATCTCTAAGAATAAAAGTAAAATCTAGATATCTTACTTACAGAGCAAAGCACAGTGCTGGTGAGTTGTTGTCTGATTCAGAGCAAAATACAAAATGCCATCTCTTTCTCTGAGAGATAGTCCTTAAATTGATAATACACATTACTGCTGAGTCATTTCAGATTGAATTATTCTTGGCAGTTCTCTGATTTAGTTCCCAGGCTAACAGAACTCAAAATTTAACATTTCTTTTTGATCTGCCAGGAAGCCACAGTAAGAAAAGACACTTTACATGTGAAACCTAGTAATTATCTCTGTCTTACGACAATAGAAAGAATTTCTAGCTGCAGACATCCTGTCTCCTAGCTTGAGATCACACACAGTCTTAAAATCCTTTACTTATCAGCTTTCTTCCAGAAGGGTGCACTGTGGTTACATTTTTGAAGTTCAGAACATAACAGTTTTCTTACATTTGTCAAACATGCCTGTGGATCATATTAATATTTACAAGGACATAGAATTAATTACAAAATTCTGTCTAACTAGGCTGGCAGCCTTTACAATATCCCCCACTCCCAGGAGAACTCAAGCTTGTTTTTCAAGTGACCCTTGAGAAACGTTGCTTGAGAGGGATGAGTCTATCTGGGTATACCTTACCCCATACCCTGTCTTGAGACCCCATCTGTGTTGCCATTGCTAACCCCACTGCGGTGCTGCACTGACATATCATATACTTGCAGCCCTAGCATTTTAGCAACTTGGCATTTTGCTGGCTGGCACAATGTACCCATGCTAAAGGATTGTGATCTGTAACTACAGTGAATTTCTTTCCATATAGATAAGGCTGAAGTTTCTGCAGTGCCCACATTATGGCTAGACATTCCTTTTCTACAGCTGCATAGCATTCCTCCCTGGTTGGAGCCAACAAATTAGATAAATTACTGGGTGCACTTCTCCCTCTGAAGAAATCTGGCTAAGTATAGTCCCCACCGCATGGTTCGAAGCATCCACCTGCACATCAAATTATTTGCTGCAATTTGGACTGACTACACAGGGGTCCTCCCAAAGGTTCTTTAAGTTTCTGGAATGCCTGCTCACATGTTGTGGCCCACACTACCTTATCTGGCATGTTTATCTTTGTCAGGTTTGTGAAGGGAGCAGCTATGGTACTATGACTGGGGACAAATGTTCTGTAGTACCCTGCTGTCCCTAAAATGCCCTCACCTGCTTTTTGGTAACAGGTACAGGCCATGCCTGAATGGCTTCCACTTTGGTAGGTTCTGGCCTGATCCTATCACTTCCACTTCTATGTCCCAGGTAGGATACCTCTGCCATACTCACCTGACCTTTGCTGGGCTTAATGGTCAACCATGCCCTCTGTAGTCTGTCCAGCACCCCCATGACAGGCTGAAGGTGCTCTTGCCAGGAATGGCTGTAGATGGCAATATCATCTAGGTAAGCAAGGGCAAGCCCTCCTGCTAGGATATGATCTACCAGTCTCTGGAAAGTCACTGGGGCATTGTTCATCCCAAAGGGCATCTTTGTGAACTCATAAAGCCAAAAGGAGTCACAAAGGCTGATGTCTGACCTCTCTCTCACACTGGGAGTAAAGGTCACCTGCCAGTAACCCTTGGTAAAATCAGTGGTGGTAAGATACTTAGCTCCACCCAGCTGCTCTTGATCTTCATCTGTCATAGGCATGGGGTAAGCATCTGACTCAGTGAGATTATTTAATTTCCTGTAGTCAACACAGAACCTATTGCTGCCATCCATCTTTGGCACCAGCACCACTGGGGAGGCCCAAGGACTGTTGGATTCCTGAATTACCCCTAGTTCCAACATTTCCTGTATCTCCTCCTTCAGAGTCTGTTTGACTCTCTCAGGCACCCTATAAGGGGTATGCATAATAGGCCTTTGGGGTCCTGCATCCACCTTGTGATGCACCAGGTGGGTGCACCCTGGTTTCCCAGTGAACATGTCCTGAAACTCCTGTAACATGGTTTGGATTTCTTAAACGTTGTTGGAGATAGCTGCTGGGACACTGCTACCCCTTCCACTGAGTTGTCAATCCAAGTCACACTGAGGAGATCAGTCACCAGATCTCCCTCAGACTTCTCCTGCAATCCACTGCAAATGCTCAACACAAGGGCTTCCCTATCCTGGTAAGGTTTCATCATGTTAACATGGTACAGTTTGTGCTCCTGCCTCCTGCCTAGCAGTTCCACCATGTAGTTAACATCACGGACTTTCCTTACCATCTTGTAGGGTCCCTCCCAAGCTGCTTGCAGCTTGTCCTCTAAGGCTGCTTGCATCTTGTTGTGTCTGACAGGAATGAGAACCATTACCTGCTGCCCAATAGCATACTCTCTAGCTCGAGCATTCCAGTCAAACCAGACCTTTTTCTGATGTTGGGCTTTTGCCAGGTGCTCCTGGGCCAAGCCCATGAGTTCCTTGAGTTTTGTCCTGAGGTTTAGGACATATGCCACACCAGACTCCTTGTGTGATTCACACTCACCTTCCCACTCATCTCGAATTAAATCTAGAGGTCCTCTCACCCTATGCCCATGCAGCAACTCAAAGGGAGAAAAAACAGTGAATTCCTGGGGGGCCTTTCTGTAAGCAATCAGCAGATAGGACAAATATTGGTCCCAATCCCTCTTAAACTGGTCTGCAAATGCCATAGCATGGACTTGAGTGTAGAGTTTAACCTCTCAACAAGACCATTAGTCTGGGGATGGATTTTGATCTGCACCTGCCAGGAAGCCACAGCAATAAAAACGACACTTTACGTGTGAAACCAAGTAAATTTCTCTGTTTTAGGATAATAGAAAAAATTTCTAGCTGCAGACTTGCTGTCTCTTAGCTTGAGATCACCCACAGTCATAAAATCCTTTACTTATCATCTTTCTTCCAACAGGGTGCACTGTGGTTACATTTTTGAAGCTCAGAACATAACACAGTTTTCTTGCATTTGTCAAGCAAGACTGTGGATAATATTAATATTTACAAGGACATAGAATTATTTAGAAAATTATATCTAGCTAGGCTGCCAGCCTTCACAATACCTACCCTCTGCAATGCTATATGCTCCATACCTACAGCTAAGAAAGAGGCCCAGGTCCCAGGAAAGCCTTATATATTGCACTGTGGTGGCATGTTATTGGCTAATGATAGTGCAATTTAACTGTTTTGGCTACACTTAGCATATCAGAGCCACAGATTGGTGCAGAGGCAATTACCTGCTAATGAACAGTACCTCAAAAAGGAAAGCAGTTTGTTATAGAGAACACATCTGTATGAGACTTACCTCACACAGAGAATGTCTTTGCAAAATATTACTGGAAGCAAAGTTCAACAAAGGAGTACTGCACTCCACCAGGTATGTAATTTATTTCTCCATAACAGGATGCAGATGGGAGGATGGAGGTATGAGGAATAGGGATTACAGCAGTAATCCTGTCTTACAAGTATGGTAGTGACATATCATTGATACTCTGGTGCTGTACACCTACAGGCATGCCTCTCAACTCTCCCTGATTTTCACTCATATCTTAGCTCTGTCCCTCTTCATCCCTCCTACAATGGACAGCTTTTGTATGAAAGCTACTGAATTACATGTAACACATAGTGACAATAAGTAAGGTTGTACACTCCTGTAGTGTCAAATGATGTACAGTAATTCACCTCCTCTCATTCTGTCAATGTCTCACATAAATAGTTCTAACATTTTAAAAGTGTCCCTGATTGTCCCTGATGTACTCTGGCTAAGTCCCTGATTCTGTTGACATTTGTCCCTGTTTGGTTGACAGCTATGCCTAAGATACCTGTCAGCCTTTTACAGCAGGAAATCTGGACAAAGTCATAATGGAGGGACAAATGCCCAAAATTAGGGACACTTTTTAAATACTGCTCTTACAAACTAAGAATGTCAGTGGAATAACAGGTATTACAGTAGCATGACTGTGTTCTAAAGGGTATGACATCGGAAACTCAGATGTGTGTCTTTATTTTCTGACATCAACCCTCAATGATTTGCCAACAATGTTCCAGAAATTCACAATTTTGTGAAAATGACTGAAAATATTAGGCAAATATCTTGACAGTCTTCGAACATTTGTATAGTTGAGATGTATCATGCCTACATGGAATGTATACTACAGCAGGTTTGCATTGTTTTCTGTCATTGTGGCACACTGGTGTTGCTGGACTATCCCCATATAGTGGTTGTAATAGCACACTGCTATTTGTCTGGCAGTGACCGTATGACATATTATTGGGAGGTTGCTCATAGGGACACGCCACAGTAGACTGGAGTGCTGGGTGTAAAAACATATAGCAGAATCTGTCATGGCACACAGGGACATACTTCAGCATTGCTATTATCTTGCTGGTATCAACACATGTAATATGTTGCCATGCTGTGGGGTATGACGTGTGAGGAAGCAGTGGATAGCGCAGGCCATTATGGGCATGCTGTATCTGTACATAGTGGGTATCCACATATCAGGTCCTGTAATGTGTTCCCCTTTTGTTGTCTTTCAGGAATTATGTGCTGCCAATGACATGCCCCCTTCTCAGATGTGGAGAATGAGATAATAGTTGATGGACTAAGGCAGCATCATCAGATCCTATTATCCAGAGGGAGGCATAACCGAGAACAGCGGGCGGCATTGTGGGTAGACCTTGTTGGGGATGTTAATGGGGTTGGCACCAAGACAGGACCTATGAGCAGGTCCACAGTGCCACGGACATGGTGAATCCTGCATGACGAATGGCAGCTGATTTCGCCAGGGATTGTGCTGCCACCAGTGGAGGGCTGGCAGTGAAACAACCACTCTCAGTGAATCTAGGAGCACACAACAGCTCCCAGGCATCTATCACACCATACATCATAGAGGTGGGTGCAACAGTGTCCACAGCAGAGGAGCATCCAGGTAAGCTTACTGTGTTCACCAGTTTAATACTGTATCATGCATGGTGGTAGGCCATACATACCTGTATGTGGGTGCTAGGTCTATCTGCTTTATGGAGGGTTGGGGGTTAAGCTCAGTTGTGCACACATACTCATAATGTCAGCAATGCAGCCAGCAACACAGTAGCTGCTTTATGTGTGGATATATGCACATGTTACCTTGTAGTGATGCAAAAATTGGTAGTACTGACAGTACCTTTCCTTCACCTTTTCATAGGTCTGTCAGGTGTTGCCTAATCCCATGGTACTGTATCTGGTAAGCATGATACTATTGTCTTATGGAGTATATATACCCTATGAATGTTAATGGCTGTCATATTGCCCTATGTACAAATGTTGTGTTTAGCCAGAGTAGAATATTGTATTTTCCATTCTGGAAGAGTTAACTACAGTTCATAGACTGGTAATCACAGGTGTGTGTTTGAATAAACATTAACACATTTGCACTTATAGTTATGAGTGACTATGCAGACTGCTATATATGGGGAAATTACTCCAAGATGCCTTTTCAAACACAATAGGGAGATGTTACATACCTGAGGCAGTGACAGTAGTACTGGCCTATCATTCTCAAGATCGATCATAGGATCATAGGAGATTACTAGGCTAATGTCCCTGGGACCCTTCCAACTCTAGCCAAGAGTTTATCCCCAAAAGGAAACCTCAGTCAGCACCTGTCACTCCTGTCAGTGAGGGACACAGATTGAACCCCTGGGACAAATTTATGGTTTCCCTTCCACTCATCAAGGCTGTGCTTGAAGAGGGTCAGTGAGGTGCTCTGTTTGAGGTGTATGGGAAGTCTATTCCAGAGACAGGGAAACATCTGGGAGACAAACCTGTCTCTCCAGCAGGTTTTGTTGATGTTGCATATTAGATTCAGGCCTTTTGAGTGGGTAGTGAGTGAGGAGTTAGATTAATGGATATGGAGCATCTCTATTAGGACAGGGTCTGAGATTGCCTTGTAGGCAAGACAGATCACCCCTGAGCAATCTGTATGATACCAAGTAGAGTGATAATGATTTGAGCCTGTCTGCATAGGACAGGTGTTGGAGGCCATGGATACTCTTTGTGAGGTATTTCAGTGGCCTTTCCTGTTGGTGCAGATGTCTGGAGAGGTACATCCCGAATGGGATGTTATACTCAATTATTGGTCTAATGAGGTAGGCGTATAGAGAGGTTATAACCTCCTTTTTTCTGGATGCAATCCCTTTACTTATGAAATGAACCAAGTAAAAGGCTTTTTCTGACCACTGCTGCTACATGATGGTCGAATCTGAGGTTGTTATCAACCTGTGTGCCTAGCTCTCTCACCACAGTTTTTGTGTTTAGGGGGTTGTCATTGATGTGGTAATCAACAGGGGTCATGATTTTGCTGAATGGTATGATGATGCATTTTTTTGCATTAAGCTTGAGGCCATGACTTTGGCACCAGTCATTAGTTGCTATGTGACCCTCTTGCAGTATGTTAACATAATTTTGGGAGTCAATGACAGCACCCAACTTACAGTCATCCACAAACTTGGTCAACCACAGGCCCTTTGTCTTTGCCTGGACCACTGAGAAATAGATGCCAAACAGTAGCGGTCTCAGAACAGATCTCTGGGGAACTCTACTAGTGACAGGTCTGCTGTTGGAGGTTATTGTGCCTATTTTGACTTTGAGGGTCCTGTCAATGAGCCAGTTGGCCACCCACCTGATGAGATACGGATTTATGCCAAGTTGTGTTAGCTTTTCAATGATGCCCGAGTGGGAGATTGTGTCAAAGGCCTTGGCCAAGTCAAGGTAAGCTGTATGTACTGAATTTCCCTCATCCAGGGCCTTGGTGACAGTCTCAAAGAAGTCAACCAGGTTCAGTAGGCAAGAACTTCCCTTGATGAACCCAACCTGGGTGAGATCAAGTGTTTGGAGATTACCTATGTCCTTGTTTATGAGATCCATAATAATATGCTCTATGGCTTTACAGATCAGACTTGTAAAGCTAATGGGGTGATAGTTTCCAGGATTAGTAGTGGCACCACTTTGTGCAAAGGGATGACAATGGCAGTCTTCCATTCTGCTGGAAGGAAGCAAGTACTTAGGCTGTGGTTGAATAGGGTACTCAATGGAGAAGCCAGTTATTGCTGGAAATGGTGCAGAATACATCCTGGGGTACTATCAGGTCCCATGGAAGCTGTGTTCTTTGCCTTGGATAGGGCCTGTAATACTTGATCTATGGAGATGTGAGGTGCGGGACAAGTATTGAGGATATTGAAAGGGCCTTTAGGGGGGACAGGGGTGAGGTTTGCTCTGAACTTATCTACTAGCAGGTTGGCTAAGTCAACAGGATCAATGTAAGTGATACTGTTAAGCACAAATTCAGAACAAACCTGGGGTTTATGTGCAGTTCTATCACTTATAGTGTATACCTCTCAACTATACAATTTTTTGCAGAATATCCAGATTGTTGCCTCATATTTTTGGTTAATTTTTCATAAAATTGTGGTTTTCTGACAAATTAGTAGCAACTCGTTAAAGGCTGAAGTCACAAAACAAAGACAGATATTTGAGTTTCAGACTTCATACCCTTCAGAAAATTCATGCTAATGTAAAACCTGTTATTCTATCAACTTTCTAAGTTTGTAAGAGCAATATTTTACTTATGGCTTTGTCCAGATTTCTTGCTCTAAGAGGTTGAGAAGTATGGCATAGTGTCATTTTGAATATCTTTCAGGATGTTAGTGTCTCATCAGACTCATGATGATGGTGGCCATAGTGAGGCATAGGTGGAGTTGTCAGGGGGCTGAATTATTCCCAGAGGTTGACATCCCTCTTCTGCCCCCATTGTCTCTGCATACAGTCAGTATGCCCAAACATGCCCAGTCCCCAGAGGCCACAGATATTGGACAGTCAGATGGTGGAGATATTGAACAGGGAACTGTGACAACTATGGCTCCAGTGAGTATAGACACTGCCCATAGCCAGAGAGCTAGCAAGGTCCCATACATGCAGAGTGACAGAGGTGATTGTAGGAGGACTGCTGTCTGTCCACCACCTGTTGCTGGTATCACATCATAAGTCACTCAACATATGCTTTGGGCCATCATGGAGGCACAGGCACATTCTAAATGGAACACCAGACATATGCTTAGGGTTATGGATGCAGCACAGTCTGACATCTGTGACTGTCTCCACCACATTGTGGCCACCCTAGACTGGTTCACTGATGTAGTGGACAGACAGTGGGCTGAGACAGTGTCTGTCTTGGACTGGACATTGTCTTTGCTGGAACATCTGGCTAGAGTTGGTCTTTGGACCTATGGATGTAGGTCAGCAACTCCATCTGCTAAGAGTTCACGTGACAGTACACAGTCACGCTCCCATAGTGGCAGTACGGCCAGTGCTACAGAGGGAAGTGTGCTGTTCACACCATGACATGGCATACTATGGGCATGTGGTCCTGGGTGGTCCCGCAGGGGACACAGACACAACTGACCGTGAGCATGGTGGTGTCAGTGCTACTCCTGGCAGAGCCTGTTCCAGTGTTCATGGCTGGAGATGGTGAACTGTCCACTCTACCATCTACAGTCCACAGGTGTCCAACATATAGATGTGTAGGGGTAGCACTGGGCTTCACTGTGTACATGCACACAATCAAACACCAGTGTCACATGCAGGTCACCTACAGACACACATAACATCTCTCCATGACCCATCTAACCCACACCCCTTCCTGACTCGCACACATGCTGTCAACTGTTTGGCACAGCCTAAGCTTCCAGCACCCCCACACCCCACCTTGTGCATGTGATGATACATGTGCCACATCCCTGATACCCTTTCCATCGATGCAGGGAAATGAAGCTATCTGTCTGATGCACAGGGTGACTATATTATTTGACATGTACTTGTGTAATGCAGTATAATTTTGCCATGCCACTTATGGTCCACAACAGATACTGTATACTGACATCTTTCATGACTACACACCAAACTTTGTGTACTTTATGTTGTATGAATTTGTACTGGCAGTAGTGTTACAGAGTGACAGGTGTGTCACAGACCTTGGTATGTTTCTGTTCCAGGAGACTGAGGGGATAAACTATGGAGACATGGTGGCAATACAGTGGCACAGAATGGCATGGCAGCACAGCAGAAATAAGATGTCAGCAAAGTACGGCAGTATACATGCATGGTGTCCTAGGTGCATATGTGTATAACATTCTAGCAGGGACAATATGGACAGTCAGCATAATCATACATTCATACTTTGTGATAAGATCTGCTACCCTTGATATGTGTCACCTTGGTTTTCTAAACTTAAAAATCTGGAAAGTGTGGTGATGCAGTTGCCACACCTACAAATATCCTGTGTCTGGTTCAGACAGGTGAGGGACATCAGTTATGACTGTTGTGTTGTACATCCCATTGTGTAACCTGCACATGATGTGTGTGACTGCAGATGTGTGCTTTACATGGATGGAGGGCCTGTGTCATCCAGGGTGTACTGTCTGTGTCACAGCAGTCTCCCCAATATGTATTATGTCTACCACTTTTATGTTGTAGGTGTGTAGCACACATGAGACATGAGATACATCTGTCATGGCAATGCCAGGGGTACACAGTGGGATCTGACATCTTCCTATATGAGGACATGCACACATCCCCATCATAGCAGTTAGTGGATGGACTACATTTGTTTGGTTGTGACCCACACACCATAGGATATGTTGTTTACACTGTGTATTGCTGTGCCATGGCACCATTGTGGCTGCTACAGCTGCACATTATGTCTGTGTGGTGGCATGGCAAGGGTGCCATTGCACACAATGATGGTGTGCTGTCCACTACATTCAGTATACCGGTGATAGTCTAACATTAACATCCATCTGGTACCTGTCTGTATTGGTGGCACAACAGTGAATGCATCCCTACATCCCCATAACCAGTGACTGTTAAAGGGTACAGCATTGTGTGTCCATACCTACATGTGTTATGGCTCCAGTGTGTGTGGCATGCAGATACTACATTATTGCGCTGGGATAGATGATATCCCACAGGACAGTAATGTGCAGTGGTTGTCATGTCATCTGCATCAGTGGCACAGACAACACCTGACTGTGGTTCAGGCCATTCTGGATAACTTTTTGGGTCTGTATGGGTGTCAGTGATGTCTATTAATATTCAACCACCTGCTAATGTACCAGTCAGAGGTCACTGACAGTGTCTGTGACTGCAGACAGGGAATACCTAGAAGAGGTATGCAATTAATGGCTGATGGCAAACCCCCCTGGTGAGTAGCATCAGTGCAGCATAGGTTTGCTGATGGTATGTTCCCAGGGTATGACTCTCAAACACTTGCATATACACCAGCTGACATATCAGTCTGTACATGGTGTACACAGTTATCAGCATGCCCTGCTGCCCTGATATTCTCATATACCTTCTTGTGGCAGTCAGCAGGGACATGGATGGGGTACATTAGGGTGTACAACACCCAGACTGAGCCAAGCAATCTCACTATACCACCTGTTCAGGCAACATGTACAAGGCACCCATTTAGGCATCCAAGATACTGTCAATGTAGGGGTCACTAAGTGGCTTATTGATGGTAGACATATGCAACATAGGGACATCCAACTCCAATAAGTGTTCTATAAGCAGCAGTGTATGGCACATAATGCTTGTTAATATCAGCAGGCCATGTTGTGGTCATTCATTTGGGAGGCCACATCACCTACAACCAGTAAGATAATGCAAAACCCAAGAAGTGTGAATGCTACAAAGGTTATCATATGCATGCAGTATGGATATATGCACACACACCCCAAGTTGGCTGATGTGAGATTAGAACCCCTACCTATCTACTGTTAGACACTATAACTCACAGTACTTATTGCATGTACCACACAGTTTATCTGGTCTGTCTTAATGGTCAATCATGTAGAGTTAAAGGGGGTTACAATTGTGATACTAATTGTGCAATTTATGCAGCATGTTGTCAGTTGTGCCCTGCTTTTTATATCGGAAAAACTATAAGAAAGGTAAAGGACAGAATTTATGAACATGAGAAGGATATTAAAAAGGGAAAGGATTCTAATGCACTTTTTAGACATGTTGAGGAATACCCTTCCTACTATTTCAGATACAACATTGTTGAACAGTTAAAAAGGAATGTGAGGGGTAGGATTATAGAGGAACATTTATTAACTAGTGAACCTATGGGGAAACTAAGTTTGAATGCACAAGTTGCCCCAGGTTTAAAATGAAGCTTGTTCTGTTGTTCCTCTACTTAAACTAAAATGTTTGGAATGTTGATTGACATGTAAATACATTTTATACATATATATTACATGTTTTTTAACGGAAAGTTTTTAAAATATTTTTGTTTAAATTTTGTCAGCTGTTTGATCATGTGACTTCAGTTTACTATTTAAGCTTGGTGTTCAACATTCACTGCATTTCTGATGAAGTCCCTTCTGGGATGAAAGCGCTTAACTGCTTGAGTTGATTATAATAAAGTGCGGTCTACTGGTTCACCTGGTTTGGCTATATGGTTATTAGTGGATTGAGCTGAGTGGTTTTTCAGTTCGTGGTCACCTCAGAGTAGTGTGCTACATGGTAGAAATGTTGCATATTGCTTGCCCTCGCCTCAGGGATGAGAGGAAAATATATCTGTGCACAGGGATGTGGTAGCATGGCATCCAGGAACTGATGGAGTACCCTGAATGCTGATAACTAGAAGACTCCATCATGTCCCCATTTGGTCTTTGGAAGGTACCTGTGGCTATAATCCTAAGGGCTACACATACCTTTGTTTCCACTGGGATGGGTTCCCCTCTGTTGACTGTGGGCCTGAGTTCAGGGTGGCAGAGCTCAGTGAGTTCTTGTAGTATGTCCATGACCAACCTGTAGCATTCTAAAATCTCTAGCTCATGAAGCTCCTGGAAGGTTACCCTGGGTCTGAACACTCTTCTTCTCAGTCTACGCCTGTTGTCAGCAGCATTGACCTCGGCATCTAGCACTGACAGATGTAGCAGACCTGCAGCAGCCCCTTGCATTCCTTCAGTTAAAATTCACAAGCCTGTACTCCACTGGTGTAGAGTATGGGGGAAAATCAGATTGTAGGCTGTATGCACCCTTTATAGTGCTTTACTATAGGTGCAGGCTATATGATTGGCTACCTATGATGCACTCCACCAGCAAAGTACATCATTAAGAAGATTTAATGACTCTAGTTTAAGTGAAACATGGGTCATCAGTATTTACTATATCATTGGCTGTTAGATACACTCAGCACAGCAGCGCACTGCACACACATGTGGAAACAAGCAGAGTGAAGGTAAACAAAGCTCAGCAGTCACTGCAAACACACCCCTGAAAAGTCACTGTCAGCACAGTGTTCGCTCTGCAAACAGGTGCAGCTGAACTCCAATGAGCTTACAAGTCCGCAGACACACCCCCTCTTGATGTCAACTATCTCTTATGTGGACACCAACATGGTTCTGTGCCTATGCAGATGGGATGTGTAGACATGGATACCTATTTGTGCTATTCAGTTACCCCAGCTCATTTACATAGGGATAGGGAGGTTGGCGTAATGGTTAAGGTGCTTACCTTAGAAACACAAGGTGCGGGGTTTGATTCTCACATCTATGAATCTATGAATCTATGTGCACACAACCTGCAAACTACATGGTTTCAGGCCCTACCTCATTAGCAATAGCACCATTCCACCATTGTAGATACTCCATGCAGGGTCCTATATGCATTTCTGTTACATTCTATTAGATGTGGCTTTCCACTCTTTTTTTTTTTTTTTTGTTTTTTCCATAAAAGCATGTTTGCACACTGTGGTGCTCTGTGCAAACATACCTAGATCATTAAAAAACATTTTTTTTAACTTATTTCCCTTATGTTTTTGGACACATGGTGGATAGTTTTGCTCATATCTGTATATGCTATTGCATTTCTGTCAATCTACCTATGTTTTTACAGCCCCTGCTGTCTGTCTAAAATCCTGTACATGGAATTTTTCTATGTACTCTACGGGCACCAACACTGGGTCTGCAGGGCTGCCTATCTGCTTGCTAGATTGCTCTACCTCCCTCATTTGCATGAAATTCACCTGCTTATGAGGTGATTTGCATGTCACAGATACTTCTGTTTTGACTCATGTGTGCACGGCGTCCAACGAGTTTCCTGAATCGCAAACCTGCTTACTTTTGTGTCTGCAGCGATGCCTATACGGTAAAAAAAGACCATGTAGGTTTTATTAAATATCCATGATTTATCTTACTGGAATGTTTTTTTTTTTCCTGTTATACATTGGGTTTAGAAACCTGTATGAAGAGATTTCTTTTCCTTTTACTGAAATATAAATAAAGACATACAAACTCTACTTTTGTAAAATCTGAAGATCTAGAATGAAAACTATTAAATAGGTACAATGCATAATGTAAAAAAGTTGCTTTGGGTTTAAATAAGCGAGCGTTAAATATGCAGTTTAATTATACATTTACATTCACACATTTATACTATCAAACATATTTTAATAGGATATGTTTCCCAACATAAATGTGTGTTAGTCTGCAACAGAATATGACAAGGGAAATATAAACTTTTGAATAATGATAATTAATGAATTATGACAGGCAGCAAATTAGAATGTGGAAACTATACATTGATTAGTCAATCTCATCAATAAAAGAATCGTATAAAATAATTATGTTTATATATGAAGTAGTACAGGTTTGATATCTATTGCAATCAAATTATTTTCTGACAACAGAGAGAAGAACTGAGATGGTGTTCTAGAAGTTGTACAACTGCATACATTTATGTTTTCCTTATGAGAAAAATCTACTTATAGCATTAATGTAAATCAGAGCATAGGCTATGGTTCCATTTTTGCAGTAAAGATTAAATAATACTGCATTAATTTAAATTAATCACTATTTATGCTGTATATAAAACATGAATTTTATATTCTACAAATATTGAATATTTCTATACTTCCAGGGAGATGACTTGTAGCTTTGGGAAATTATGTTATAAGGAAAGACCTTTT
Organism: Protopterus annectens; assembly: GCF_019279795.1. Classification (NCBI taxonomy): domain Eukaryota; kingdom Metazoa; phylum Chordata; order Ceratodontiformes; family Protopteridae; genus Protopterus; species Protopterus annectens. The sequence continues at coordinate 957,028,531 of NC_056737.1, forward strand.
TAGAAAAAAAAATCTTTGCTGATTATGGTTTACATGCACTAAAAATGCAGGAGTCTACTTTATAAAAAAAAAATTATAATTTCCATCATGCTAAAAATCAGTTTCTGCTTCTAAAAAAATTAGTATATAATGTACTGAAGCACATCAATTTTAAGCTTACTTGTTCTTTGTGTTGCACAGATGTAATGTAATTCTTTTCTGTTTGTTTTTTTCTTATGCATGCTGTGAAGTCCAACCACTGGCCCAGTAATCAAGGAGTCTTAATGCTCACCACTGGCAACAATGGGGGGCGTACCCATATTAATTGGTTTGCGTTGGTGGGATATCCATATATGTGGATATTTAATTCCTGTAGCCTATAAACAGTGGTCACTAAGGAAGGTGTTTGGACCCTCAATCAGCCACACAGTGTACATTCAGAGTCCCATATCACAATTCTTTCATTTTCTTTTAGCTTAATTAGTCAGGGAGAGCAGGCAAGGATGTCAGCAGAGGAGTATGGCAAACTGGTAAGGAGCGAGTTGGCTGAGATGTACCAGGCCAAAGGACTAGTGCATGCCAACCTGAGTAAAGCAGAAAAGATTGCAGGCTTGGTCACAGCTGCATCACAAAATAGCAACCAGGTGAACAATCAGACTGGCCTTGGGAATGTACAACTCTCAGAAAATGGACAGTTCAACCTTTCCACAGAGGAATTAAAAATCCATCTGAAGTTAAAGACACTTGAACTGGAGGCCAAATGTTCAGAAATGGAAGCAACAGTGAGACTGAGATGTCTGGAGGCCGAGGAAAATGAGAAACTGTGATGTCTGGAAGCTGAGGAGAATGAGAGGCAGAGGCAACATGAGAAGGAGATGCCGACTCTTCCCCAGGGTCATGGAGGTAATGTGGAAGGGAGTAACCATACCCTAGAAGCAACAAAGGTCAGTAAATGTCTTCCACAATTTACAGAGGGGAATAATTTGGATAGTTTCATTCATATGTTTGAAAGGGTATGTAAACAGTATAATGTTGACCAAGGGATCTGAGTACGGTTCCTGACCCCCTTACTCCATAGTAAAGCTGTAACTGCTATTTCTAAATTGTCTGATACTGATTGCTTAAATTAAAATACTGTTAAAAATAGTTTTTTAGAATGTTTTAAGTTAACACCTGAAGCTTATAGGAAAACGTTTTGTGATCATAGACGCAAGGCGGATGAAAGTGTGTGTGAATATATTGTTGAACTAAGCACTTATTTTCATAGGTGGTGAGTGGGTGTCAGGTCACCACTTTTGAAAGGCTGGCAGACCTTTTGGTGATGGAACAAGCCCTTAGCACTTTGCCTTGAGAATCTGGTTAGCAGACAGGCAATGCAATACTACAGATGAGCTGGGGAAGAAGGGAGACCTATACCTAGCAAGCAGGGGATCACTGCACAGGAAAGGGATACCCAGTGCTGCTCATGGGTCTAATGGAACCCATGGTGGGCAGCCTAGACCACCCCCAACAGAGTCTGCCTATAGCATGGGAAGCCACTAGTCCAGGACCAAGGGTAAAATGTTTTAAAAGCAACCAGTGGGGCCATGTAGCATATAGATTTCCATGGAGGCAAGGTGGGGAACAAAAGCTGGGAGAGCCAGTAAGTGGGAATGACAGAATGCCAGCAGTGAGTTGTCTTCAGACAACAAGGGTACCAAGCTACCACAAAAGGTTATATCCTATCTTAGTAAATGGGAAAGAAGCCACTGCTAAGAGAGACACAGCCTCTTACCTAACCATTGTAAAGCCTGCAATGGTTAAAGAGGAGCACTACTTGCTTGGGCAGTCTACTCTAGTCAGAGCGTTCGGAGGGACCCCATTCCAAATACCTTTGGCTAAGGTTCACCTTGACTGGGAGGGTGAAAAAGGAATCCAGCAAGTGGGTGTGTTTGAGGATACCCCTGCAGATGTCCTGATAGGGAATGATTTTGCTAATGCATTACCTTGTGTGCATGCAGTGACACACAGTCACCAGACAGACTGCAGACTTGAAGCCAGGTCTGGTGTGGTGGTTACTTCGTGGAGGGAGCTACCCAGTAGTAGTGAGACTGAAGGTGAACTGCAGGTGCTTGTGGGTACTAATGTTACCTTGCACAGAGTGACTGCAAGGGCAGAGGTGAGTAGTAGTACTAAGGCTGACAGTGAGGCACCATTGTCAGAGAATACCAGACTTCCTGTGGAAGGGGAGCTGGGAAGGGTTACAAGAGAGAGTTGAGACTCAGCTCTCAGGCCCTGTATTACAAGGCCTGAGGGAGATAGCTAGTGAGGCACCTGATTTTAAAGAGAAGGGGGAATCTGTATACTGGGACAAAGGGTTACTGTACAGAGAGTGGACCCCTGAAGGAGGGCTAGAGGGTGAGACAATATAGCAGTTGGTAGTGTCCAGAGTCTACCATCTGGCACTTCTAGCAATAGACCATGATATTCCCTTTGCAGGTCATATGGGTATAAATCGTACAAAGAGATGTATTATGCAGAACCTTTACTGGCCTGGTATTTCCAGAGATGTAACAAGGTACTGCAGGACCTGTCAGCAGTGCCAAAAAGTAGGCAAGGCAGAGGACAAGGTCAACGCTCCTTTGACACCTTTGCCTGTGATTGAGAAGCCATTTCTGAGGGTAGCTATGGATATTGTAGGGCCTCTGAATGGCCCAAGTTCCACAGGGAAAAAGTATATCCTAGTGGTAGTAGGTTGTGCTACCAGATACCTTGAGGCAGTGGCATTGTCCTCCATTGAAGCAGAAAATATGGCAAAAGCTTTGTTAGAGAATTTTAGCAGGGTAGGTTTCCCAAAAGAAATATTGACTGACAGAGGTGCAATTTCATGTCAGACTTGCTGGCTTGTCTGTGGAGGCACTGTAGGGTGAAGTACCTAAAGACCACCCCTACCATCCCCAGACTAATGGTCTGGTTGAGAGGTTAAACTCTACACTCAAGACCATGATATTGGCATTCGCAGACCAGTTTAAGAGGGAGTGGGACAAATATTTGCCACTTCCGTTGTTTGCTTACAGAGAGGTGCCCCAGGAATCCACAGGTTTTTCACCCTTAGAGTTGCTGTATGGGCATAGGGTGAGGGGACGTCTATATCTGATTTGAGATGAGTGAGAGGGTGAGTGTGAATCCCTCAAGGAGTCTGTTGTGGCATATGTCCTAAACCTCAGGACAAGGCTTAGGGAGCTCAGGGGCTTGGCCCAGGTGTACCTGGCAGAAGCCCAACAGCAGAAAAAGGTCTGGTATGACAAGAATGCTCGAGCTAGAGAGTGTGTGTTGTAGGGTACAGGTAATGGTTCTCATTCCTGTCAGACACAAAAAGCTGCATGCAGCTTGAGAGGGACCCTTCAAAGTGGTAAGGAAGGTCAGTGATGTTAACTACATGGTAGAACTGCTAGGTAGAAGGCAAGGGCACAAATTGTACCATGTTAACAGGATAAAACCTTACCATGATAGACAGGTCCTTGTGCTGAGTGTTTGCAGTGGACTGCAGGAGGAGTCTGAGAGAGATCTGGTGACTGATCTCCTCAGTGAGGCTCAGACTGACACCTCAGTGGAAGTAGTAGCAATGTCCCAGCAGCTATCCCCTACCCAGGATTGATAAATCCGAGCAGTGTTGCAGGAGTTTGGGATCATGTTCCCTGGGAAACCAGTGTGCACCCACCTGGTTCAGCACCATGTGGATAGAAGACCCCAAAGGCTTATTAAAGAGGCAGGCCCATTACCTGAATTTCTGGGCTTGTGCTTATTAAATTATTTTTTCACTGACCATTCATTGTGGATTATTACATTTTTCCTTTTGTGGTTCATTAGCCCCCTTATAGGGTGCCTGAGAGGGTCAAACAGACTCTAAGGGAGGAGATACAGGAAATGTTGGAACTGGCAGTAATCCAGGAGTCTAGCACTCCCAGGCCTTCCCCACTGGTACTGGTACAAAAGAAGGATGGCAGCACCAGGTTCTGTGTGGACTACAGGAATTTAAATAGTCACACAGAGTCAGATGCTTACCCCATGCCTAGGACAGATGAAGCCCTAGAGCAGCTAAGTGGGGCTAAGTATCTTACCACTATTGATTTACCATGGGTTACTGGCAAGTGCGCTTGACTCCCAACTCTTGAGAGAGGTCAGCTTGTGTGACCCCTTTTGGTTTGTTCACAACGATGCTCTTTGGGTGTGACTTTCCAGAGGCTGGTAGATCATATCCTAGCAGGAGCAGGTAATGTTGCCCTTGCTTACCTGGATGATATTGCCATCTACCAGCAACTCCTGACAAGAGCACCTTTAACATGTCAGGGATGTGCTGGACAGACTACAGGGGGCAAGGTTGACCATTAAACCCAATAAATGTCAGGTGGGTATGGAAGAGTTCTCCTACCTGGGTCACATAGTGAGGAGTGGCGAGATCAGGCGAGAAACTACCAAAGTGGAAGCCATTCAGGTATGGCCTTGCCCTATTACCTAAAAGCAGGTGAGGGCATTCTTAGGGACAGCAGGGTACTACAGAAAGTTTATCCTCACTTATAGTACCATAGCTACTCCCCTCACTGACCTGACAAGGAAAAACAGGTCAGATAAAGTAGTGTGGACCCCAGCCTGTGAGGAGGCATTCCAGAAGCTTAAAGCAGCTTTGGGTGGACCCCGTTTTAGCCAGTCCAGATTATAGCAAATAATTTGTTGTGCAGGTGAATGATTCAAACTATGGGGTGGAGGCTGTACTCAGCCAGGTTTCCTCAGAGGGAGAACAGCGCCCAGTGGTATATCTCAGCACAGGCTCCAACCCAGGGAGGAATGTTATGCAGCTGTAGAAAAGGAATGTCCAGCCATAGTGTGGACACCGCAGAAACTTCAGCTTTATCTGTATGGAAGGAAATTCACTGTAGTTACAGACCACAATCCCTTAATGTGGCTACATCCAGCCAGCCAGCAAAATGCCAAGTTACAAAGGTGGAGCCTAGGATTGCAGGCATATGATATGACAGTGCAACACTGGAGTGGGGTTAGTAATGCCAACACAGATGGGCTCTTAAGACAGGGTATGGGGTAGTATATTCCCAAATGGGCTCACCCTCTCAAGCAATGTTTCTCAGGGGTCACTTGAAAAACTACCTTGAGTCTTTGGTGGGGGAGAGGTGTGACAAAGGGAAATGCTGCCAGCCCAGCTAACTGGAATTTTGTAAATAAGTATATGTCATTTGTGAATATTAATATGATTTATATAAAAATGTAACAAAAGGAGATACTGCCAGCCCAGTTATTTGGAATTTTGTAAGTGGCTGTGTGTCATTTGTGACTATCAACATGATTTATATGCCTGTGTTACAAATGTATTAGAACTGAATGTCATAGTGTATAGATGTGTGCTGAAGAGATAATTTTATACACTATTGTAGCTGTTTAAAAGGGGAGACTGAATTGCAGGAGATTAACTTGCAAAACTTCAGAAGAATGGTTGATGTTTAGTTACTTTATAGCTGGGCCATAAACAAAAGGATGTTATATTTCAGTCTCCGTAAGCAAGAGACAGGGTGTCTATACTAGAGGGCTCTCTGTGTTGTCTTGAAAGAAAGATAATTACTAGGCTTGAGATGTAGAAGTGTTTTATTAATTTAGGACTTCCACGATCTGCAAACATCTGAAGAAAAACCATTGTTTATGTATTTTTACAGGTAGATTCTAAATGCTACCTCAATAGATGTTTTTGAGACTGGGAACTGAAGTCAGATGACAACAAGTGATGTCTTGATGCAAATATCCCAGCAGCAATATTTGACATTAATTTAAGAACTCTCTGAGAGAAAGATTGTGCACTCACTTTGTATTTTGTATTTTGACCTGACAACATCAGCTGGGAAAACTCACTTATCACATCTGTCTTGCCTGGCTCTTTGGGTACAGTAATTTATTTTAGATTCAGTAATGAATATAGTAAAGATTGGTTTAGATGTTTTCTGTATTTATTTGAGGCAGTCCTCCAATGTTGTTTTAAATATTTCTTCTGATTTTCAACTATGAAGTTACTGTGATGATTTACTGAGTATTTTCTTGTTCTTTTATTATTTACTATTGAATAAATTTAAACCTATCTTTGTGGATGATATTTGTGAGAGATATTTAAGCTCTTAGGGTACTTGCATATCTATTTGGTGATACTCTGCAGGCCACTTCTAATAGTCTTGCTCTTGATCAAACTACCATTTGGATTAATAGAACATTATACAGCAGGACTGGCCACCCTTTGCTAAGGGCCTTGAAGTAGCTGATGAGTAGTGGCTGGTGGGGATGAAAACTACCTTATAGTCTGGGTAGAAGGGGGCATAGCTAGTAAACCTGGGCCAGCCTTTCCCAGTTGTTCATAGGTTCATAGGTGTTTACTAAGCTAATGACTCTGGAACCGTTACAAGCCTAGCCCATAGGATTACCCCGGCATCATGCCATATGACCTTAGTGCCCAGAACCTCTGTCAAGAAGAGCCACTGGTGTGATCCCCGGGGTTAATTTTCTATTTCCCATCCACTCATCAAGATTTCTCTTGAAGAGGGCCAGTGAGGTACTCCGTTTGACATGTATGGGAAGTCTATTTCAGAGCATCAGCAGTCTCTGGGTCATGAACCTGTCCCTCTAGCATGTTCTGTTGATTGTGCTAATGAGGTTGAGGTCTCTGGAGCATGTGGTGCAGAGAGATTGGTATTTCTTTAGATGTAGCATTTCTAACAGAGATGGGTCAGACATGGCTTTGTAAGTCAAGCAGAGATCGCCTCTAAGTAGGCAACATGAGACCGAGAATAGTTGGAGTTTTTTGAGTCTGTCTGTATAAGACAAGAGTTTAAGGCCTAGGATCCTCCTTGTGAGGTACTTTTGTGGCATCTGCAGTTGTTGCAGGTATCCAGTGAAGTACATGCCAAATGGGGTATTGTACTCAATGACTGGCCTAATGAGATTCGTATCCCAGAGGATCCCTCTCACTCTGGAACAAAATCCCAATCCATGTTAGGCAGAGCCCCTCACTGACCCTCTTCAAGAGAAATCTTGACGAGTGGATGGGAGATCGTAAGTTTACCCCTGGGATTTCTTCTGTGTCCCTGCTTGACAGAGGTACAGTAAACTAACCTTAAAAGGGCTACCTTCTATGACCTACTATACAGTGGCACAGTCAACTAATCTAAAAGGGTGGTGAAAGCCAAACACACTCTGGCTAGGCTTATAAATGCCCTAGGGCAGATAGCCTAGTATCAACCTATGAACCTATGAACCTATGAGGGAAGAGTAGAGGGAGACAATGACCTCTTTCTTCCTGGATGCAAAACCCTTAGCAATGAGATGTGCTACATAGAAGGACTTTCTGACCACAGTGGCAATGTGGTAGTCAAAAGAGAGGTTGCTGCCAACTTGTGTTCCCAGATCTCTTATAACACCTTCTGTGTTCAGTGGATTACCATCAATGTGGTAATACAATGGAACCGGGTATTTCCCAAGGGAAATGACAACACTTTTTTTGGCATTGAGCTTAAGGCAATGGTTCTGACACCAGTCGTTGGTCTCAGTGAGGCCTTTCTGTAGGATGTCAACATCACTCGGAGAGTTAATAATAGCTCCCAACTTACAATAATCTGCGAACTTTGTCAGCCAGAGTCCCTTCATGTTGCCCTGGACTTCAGACAAGTGGATACCAAACAGGAGAGGACCCAGGACCGAACCCTGTGGGACTCTACTCGTGACTGGTCTGCAGTCTGACTTGGAGTCAGCTACTTTCACACTGGGGGCTGAATCTGTGACCAGTTTGCAACCCACCTAGTGATATAGAGGTTGATGCCTAGCTTAGTGAGTTTTTCTATGATTCCTGAGTGGAGAATGGTATCAAAGGCCTTGGCCAGATCAAGGTAGGCTGTATGAACAACCCTGCCTTCATCGACAGCTCTGCTGACTGACTCAAAGAAGTCAACCAAGTTGAGCAGGCATGATCTACCTTTCACAAAACTAAACTGTGTAGGATCCAGAGTTTGGAGACTCCTTATATCCTTATTTATTAGGTCCATGATGATGCATTCCATAGCTTTTGCATATCAGACTTGTCAGGCTAATGGAGCAATAGTTCCCAGGGTCTGTAGTTGCTCCTCCTTTGTGGAGAGGGATGACTGTAGTAGTGCACCATTTGGCAGGGCCAAAGCCTGAGGAGAGGCAGTGATTGACCAGGCCACACAGGTGAGCTGCCAGTTCACTCTGTAGTTCATGTAGAACTCATCCAGGGATATTGTCAGGTCCCATAGAAGCTGTATTTTTGGCCTTGGACAGTGCTGTTTTTACCTGTGCAGCAGTAATAGTGGGTGCCTGGCAATCTACTTATATTGTGATTGGTCCTTTGGGGGGATAAAGTTGACACTGAATCTGTCGGCTAGTATATTGGCAATATCGGTATAGAAGGTACCATTGAGCAAATCTGGGTATTACCATGGAGATTCTTTACATAACTATAGAAGGCCTTGTGGTTGTCTTTGTTATCTGCTGCAATTCTGTTTTCATAGCTAGCTTTAGAGGATTTGATGAGGGATCCCAAATTTTGCTGAGGCTGATAAGGGAGTTTTTCCAGTCTTGGGACTTTACCTTATTCCGCATCAGTTTCCTCCTTCTGTTGTGGAGTTTGTTTATGGCAGGGGACCACCAGATTGGCTTCTTTTTTTGGAGGAGAGCATCTTGGTTCTGCTGGGTATGGTGAAATCCATGCATTTGTGTACATATTCTCCATTTGCATGGGTGCCATGAAGTTAGCCACCTCTGTTTTTAGGAGCCCAAAGTTAGCCTTGGAGAAGTTTTTCATGGTAGTTACCTTTGCAGGGGGGAGGGTGTGGATTTCCATGGTGATTAGTTTCTGGTGCAATCTGACCAGGGAGGAGTTGACTATTGATGTAGAGCAACAGTCACCCATGTTAGTAATGACCAGGTCTTTAGTGAGGGTAAGAATGAGCTGGTCCAGGGCATTGGAATTAATGAATTCCAGGAAATGTTGGGCAAGTGTATTGGTAAATGAGTAGTTTTCCCAGTTAATAGAGGGGTAGTTGATGTCACCCAGTATGAGAGTTTTAGGTTGGACCCTAATATTCTCCAGGCTGCTTCGGAATGTGGAGTGTGAGTCTTGGGACATGGTTGGGGACCTATATCAGGCTACAACCTGAATCAGTGTCTTACCCAATGTTAGCTGCATCTGAAGTATCTCAGATGTGTTATTTTGGGCTACCAGTCAAGAGGTGTGCGTATCCTTTATGAGTATGGAAACACCACCACCTTTGGAGCTTCGGTCCAAGTTCTGGGGCCAAAAAGTGTGGAATGGGTTAGATCCTTGTAGTGTAGGGGCACTTTCTGCTGTCTTGAACCAGATCTCTGTTACAGCAGAACTGTCAATGCTCCCCATTTTAAGGAGTGCTTTGAGTGAGTACATTTTGAGATTTAGACTTCTAGCATTGAGCAGCATGACACTCATATTGCATTTGTTTGTAGCTGTTATGGTGGCAATTTGGTCTTTGGAACACCATGTGTGTGTATAAATCAAACCTCAAAGTGTGTGTGTGCCAGCTATTTGGGCAGGGACACAAAGCACTGGTTGGACAGAGAGGGTGCTGGAGGTCTTGGTTTGACCACTCAGCTGAGATCTCAGCCCTATGTTTATGCCAGCGGGGAGTCTTACTGGGGATCTAGAGAAAGAGGGAAAAGCCAGCCCCAGACTGACTGTGGTCTCTGTGTGCTCTTAAGGGAAATTGCACTTTACTGCATGTGTACTTGTCATTCTCCCAGTTTGTAAGTCCCCCACTGTTGCCAGTGGTGATGATTGATGCTCCTTAATTACTGGGCCAGTGGTGGGGCATCACACATGCATTTATTTATTTGTTAATCAGCAATTGGATTGGTCAGTTGACCCTTTTCAGTTATGGTCTACATTCAGGTAAAGAGCACAAAGGGGCATATGTATAACAAGAATAAATAGATCTAAATTGATATTAATATATATATATATATATATATATATATATATATTTGTAGAAAACTTAAGGAGATTGCAGATGCTATGTTACAGGTTAATGCTTACTAGGTACATATAATTATAGTCACTCCCACTGATGACATTTTATTTATATTTCAAGAAATATTTAAATTGGTAAAAAAAAGTTTTATGTAACAATAATAGATTTGCTTTCTATTACAGGCTTTGCCTTCATTTAAATTAAACTTGGTAAGTTTCTACAATGGGGATTGTGAGTTTGTGTCCCATCTGGAGTAATATAATCTTTTGAGACACACTGATGTCCTACACAGCAGGCTGAATAAGGAGGAAGTCATGGTCAGTTGCATATCAGGGGCATTATCAGCCACATTAAACCAACTTAAGTCATTGGCCTACAAGTACCAGTATCACACAGTCATAGTCCATGTGGATGTAAACGACCTGAGACATGCCTTCCTTGACTATGTGAATAGAGACATCATGAAGCTCTTGGAATATGTGTCCCAAGCAGATATGAGCCCAGCACTGAGCAGCATTTTACCTTCTCCAAAGATGATGCCACAATACGAACAAAAGATGACTGACTTTAATAATTGGCTTAGTTTCTAGTGTCAATATTTGGAGATGCAATATTTGTCAGCATGGAAAAAAGATGGTCAATAGACCACACTGTTTTTTCAGAGATGGTCTGCGCCTCTACTTTCTAGGCTTTTGAATATTAACCAAAATATTATCCTCCATATAGTGTATTTTCTTAGGCAATGCCAAACTAAGAGTACTTTTAGCATAGAAAATCAAAACTTAGAAAATCTAAATAAAGGTGTTACTGCCCAAAGTTAGGAGTCTGAAAAAAAAAAACTCTACTCCCTAGAAGCTCTCTTTACCCTAGTGAATGTTGATGCCTATGTGGTCACTGAGACATGGTTTAAAGCCACGAAGAGCAATTCAACAGTGCAAGATTATACTGCCTTCTACACATTTAGACCAGCTACTACACAGAGAGGAACTAAAAGTGGCGGTGCCTTGATGTATATCAAAAATAAGTATACCTGAAGGCTGGTCGAACAGGACAATGAGCTTGAGCTTCTCCATGTTCAACTCACTATAGTCAGAATCCAATACCACTTTCTTGTAAGCTAAATGTCCCCTTCTATGACCGAGGAAACCCATTCCATGTATTTAACCTTATTGAAAGGACTCACAATCCAACCCAATACCATATTTGTGGGTGACTTTAATTACTCCACTATTGACTGGGAATCATATATGGCACCAAATGTACAGCCACAGAGATTCCTGGATTTTGTAAGGAGAAAATCCCTGGAACCGAATGTCACTACACCAAAGAGGGGTGCAACTATACTGAATCTGGTCCTCACTAATATGGGAGTGTAACGTCTTCTCTGGTAAAGTAAGATCACAAAATGGTCTCCTTTGAAATACAAATATAGCTTGGAACCCCAGCTAACCCTGGAATATTCATGAATTACTCTAAGGCTAACCTTGTACTATTAAGTGAAAACCTCACAAACTTTCAAGCCCACATAAAGCATGAGAACACTGCTGCGTATGTACAAGTATTCACACAAACCTTATACAAGCATGTTCATTTCTGCACAGAGGCAGCTATGCCTAGCAGGAATAAATACAGAACTAACTCAAAAAATAAACCACCATGGAGAAATCACAACATCCATAGGCTGTATAACACAAGAAAGAACATTGTGGCAAAAAACTATGAAGTGCAGCACCCAGCAAGATAAAAGCACTCTCATCAAACTAAGCAAACAACTCAGAGGACAACAACATCTACCAAAGCCAAATATGAGGTAAATTTGGCCTCCTAGGCCAATGACAGCCACAATACATTATTTATCTATGTCTGCAACCTCAAAGGCAATACAAAATTGTGTGCAGAGTTCATTGTTAATGGAGACGCCTTTACTGAGCCAGGGGATATAGCAAATCTACTGGCAAACAAATTCAGCTCCAAGTTTACCTCCCACTGGCCCCTCAACCTTTCCTCACAAAATACCATCAAATATAACTGCCTGCTATCACTAGGGAACAGTCATTAATGCTCTCTCTAAGGCCAAGAACACTGCATCAATGGGCCAGGCAATATCCCAGGATGCCTTCCAAACAGCATGAAACATGACCTATCAGGTCCTCTGGAATAACTGTAGCCTCCAAACAGGCTTTGTGTCTCATGAATGGAGAACAGCAATAGCCATCCCTCTCAACAAAAGTGGGCCATCTACAGATCCTGGAAACTACAGACCTGTAAGTCTCACAAGTCTCATATGCAAATCCATGGAAAGAAGTATCATGGAGATGATCAATAATGACACAGGAAACCTCCAATCATTGGACCCAACCCAATTTGGTTTCATCAAGGGCAGGTCATACCTACTCAACCTGGTGGACTTCTTTGAGAAGGTCACCAAAGCAATGGATGAGAGCAAACTAGTTCCTACTGCCTACCTTGACCTGGCCAAGGTGTTTGACACAATACCCCACTTGGCAATGTTGGAAAACTCAGGACATTAAGTACAAACCAATATGTTACCCAGAGGATAGAGATCTGGTTCACAGAAAGGACCCAGGTCCTCTACAAAGAGGCCAGTCACAAATGGAGTCCCTAAGGTTCGGTCCTGGTTCAACTACTTTTTGGAATTTACTCCTTTGAATTCAAGGACAAGATCAATGGCCTCTGGTTGACTAAATTTACACGATTGCAAATTAGGATCTGTCACTGAATTCCCTACTGACAATAATGTTCTACTGGAAGTGTTGACACAGACAAATAACTGTTGTCAGAGCCATGGACTAAAACTAAATGTCAAGAAATGCATAACAGTATCCTTCAGGAAGTCATCTGCTCCTGGTAACTATCATATTGACAACACACCACAAAGAGTTGACCCAGTAGTCAGGGACTTTGTGACACACATAAACAGTGATCTAGCCTTTGACCATCATGTGTGTATGGTAGTGAAGAAATCATTCCATGTTATGCAGCTTATAACAAAGGTATGACATCTAGTTCCAAGAAAGTCACTGTTCCACTGTAATCAACATTCATCAGACCTGTTATTGAGTACAATGCTCCCTTTGGTATGCACTTTATTTTGTTGTGTTTGGATTTGTTTTTTTTTTTTTGTTTTTTTTTTTTTGGAGCAGGGATTTTTTTTCCCTGAGAAAAAGATTACTATTCCGTGTGTTTGACATTTGCTGCTTTCGGTTTTTAGTATTCGATAAAAGAGCACTCGCTCTCTTTATCATTTGATGTTGTGATATTATCCCTAAGTAACATATCCTATGCAGACTGCCTCAAGGACCTATCCCTATATTCTGTGTTCTGCAGGCTGTTGGGGGAAGATCTATGCCTGGCATACAAGGCATTGTCAGACCCCACTTTAGTGCACTTCCTGCATATTCGCAAAACAAACAGCACCAGAAATATCCATTCTAAAGACTTTAACCTTGCATGAGATGTAAATAGGACCTACTGGAGAGACAGGTATGTATCCCAGAAATTACCCCTTCTCTGGAGCAGACGACCCATCAATGTGAAACAAAGCTCCTCCATAACCCAGTTCAGTGTAACTTGGGTAATTGGATGGGGAACATGAAATTCATCCCTGGTTGGTCACCTGTCTTTACTGGACACAGGCAGACTGTAAATAGTTCATATCCCAGGTCCCTGCATGTAAATGTTTCATCTCCCAAGCCCCTGCTTACAGTTATCAAGGGTACGAAAACATCTCAGAAATTTGAGATGCATTGCTAGGCGTAAAAAGGTCCTTGTGGTCACTAGCCTGAACCTAAGCGATATAAGGTACTTATGTCTGTCAAATGGGTTTCAAATATTTGAATGTTAAGAAGATTTAATTTATTTGCAAAAGATTTGGTCCATTCAGGAAATACATTTGTGGTCCAGAAACTTACTAGAATTGGGGAATTATTTTTATGCAATTGAAATTCAACCAAAATTCCCTTACAACAACCATCATTAGGCAACTTTTTTTGTAACTCTTCACAATAGTTTTCTTAATGCTTTTTGCACTTTTAAGTAATTAAAAAACAGGATGGTGTTCTAATAAAGTAAGTAGATTTAGTCAATATTTCATTTAGTCCTCATGTAACATTGGATGATTTAATGATGCAAGACATCATTTTGATAAGATGCTCCAGATGCCCATCATTTGTAAACTGGGGTTGAAATGTAAACTAGCAAATTGTTTTTTGAAAGTATTTCAGATAGAAATTGAGGATAAGTAACAGCATTTAATTGTTTGTTTGTCTGTTTGATAATGGCGTAAGGGGGATGGTCTTGGTCATAATTCCTTTTTCAGCCACCCAGACAACAACAGATGCATGCAGATTAAGAATAAATACAGTAAATGTAATAAATCTAATCATTCCAAACTGGTTGTGCATTGTAGTCATCTATCAGTATCATAACTAGATAGAAAACCTTTATTTGTTTCACATAATATAAAGCAGAATATACATTTTCTGCAGTTGGTGACATCATAACTTAATATACAATATTTATACAGCTTTAAGCAAAAGTAGTGCATTTAACACAAGCATAATAATGACCTGATGGTAAAGTAAAAAGAAACATCAGGAAAATGTTTAAGTTAAAAGAAGAAGAAGGAAAGGAAAGAGAAGAGAAAAGGACATAAACACTATTTGTTGTAGTGAACTATGATAGGATTTTGCAGAAAATGAAAATAAATAACTCGCGTTACAGAAATGTTTGAATGGTGCAGTTTGCACAAAGTGGTCATGCAGAACTAATTGAAAAGATTAAATGCAGGGAATTTCCTAAACACAGGTGCTATGGAATTTCATGTATTAAGAGGAAGTTTAGAGACTGCCTTTTGGTTACAGGAAAGTTGCGGGAGTAGCTTGAGAATACTACATGGCTCTTTTCACTGTTCGTTGAAAAAGGTGTTGATTATGTAAGAAAAAAAAATATTGGAAAGACGAGTATAGAGGTCAAGGAATAGTAGTCAGTGAATCAGAGCTGCAAAAACACAAATGCATTTTCAGTGATGATACTAATAATATTAATACATAAAAGTAATATATAATGGGGCTGTCTGTAGTCTACTAGACTTATGGTTTGTCAAGACTTGTTAAGGGGAATCTGAAGAGCCATTATATTTTGGTGGCAATATAATGTGTTAACTGGTAAGGCATATACAGTTTGGAGATTAATGATTTCGACTGTGGATTTCTATATCTTAAGGATCATTAATGGGTGAGCTTGTAAGAGTTTAGCAGTAGAACTAGCATGTTTTATAATATGTACTTACATGGTGACATGACTCATGGGCTTTCTACAGGAGTTTGAAAGTCTGAGAAGTAAGCCTGAGCTGCTTTCATATCAGTTCAAATGGAGTTAGATTGGATAACCCATGAAAGACTTGCTTTTAAAGAGTTGTTATTTTTCTGAATTCTGAATGATTCTTAACAGTAACAGATCATCTGAACTAAGATTTAGCTTTTGAAGTAGGATCATAGGATCATAGGCGATTACTAGGCTGTAAACCTGGAGTAATTTTAAGTCTAGCCATTTCAACCCCATGTAATACCATAGAAGTGCTAATCAATACCCAAGATTGCATTTAGTGATGACTGTCCATGTCCGGGAGGGTTATGGGCACTATCTCCGGTAAGAATTTATGGTGCCCCATCCACTTGTTCAGGTTCCTCTTGAGCAGTGTCAAAGAGGTGTTTTGTTTCACATGAATTGGTAGCCTCTTCCAAAGACATGCCAGTCACTGGGAGATAAATCTGTCCCTCAGACATATCCTATTTAAGTCACAGGCCATATTCAAGTCCCTGGAATGGGTAGCCCAAGACCCATTTGATTTATGAATACGCAGTACATTTATTAGGTTTAGGTCTTTGATTGCTCTGTAGACCAGGCATAAGTGGGTCTATATTATAACATCGAAGTCTTACATCTTCAAATGTTATAATATCGAATCCTATGCACTGAATGCTGAAAATAGTGAAGCTGCAAAATATCAAATACTTTCCAAGGGAAAGTATTGAGTGGGCTGTATCTGCAGCTTCGTTATTTCCTCGACTGTGGAGCGAAGGTTACGGACCGGGTTAAGGTAAGTGTGTGAACGAAGGTGAGTGTGCGATAGGGACCGTAGGGTTAGGGAGTGAATAAGGTTAGTGTGCGATAGGGACTTTAGGGTTAGGGAGCGGGTAAGGTGAGTGTGCGATAGGGATGTTAGGGTTAGGGAGCTGGTAAGGTGAGTGTGCGGTAGTTACAGTCCTTAGGGTTAGGGTTGGGTGAAGGTAAGTGGATAGCTAGTAGTGTATGTATGGTTTAGTGTAGGGTTTTGTGATGTGTATGTGTGTGGATTATTTATTTTGATGTGCTTGTGTTGTGTGTATGTGTGTCAGAACAGCAAATTTTTTCCCTGGGAAAAATGTGCTATTCTGAGTGTTCGCTGTTATGGTGTTTCGATGGAAATGGTTCGATATTATAACATTCAATGTTTTAAGACTTTGATGTTATAATATAGACCCACATAAGTCTCCCCTAAGAAGTCTACATGATACAGAGTATAATGACAGGGATTTTGGTTGGTCTGTGCAAGGCACATGCTGGAGCCCCTTGATCTTCTTTATTAGATACCTTGAAGGTCTCTCTAATTGCTGCAGGTGCTCAGTATGGTACATGCCAAATGGGGCATTATACTCAATTATGGCCAGATAAGTGCTGAGTATAGGGGGTTATAACCTGTTTTACTCTTTAGGTGATGCCTTTACTAATCAAGTGCACTACATGGAAAGCTTTCTTTACTATGTTAGACATGTGGTGGTTGAATTTAAGGTCGTGGTCAACCTGTGATCCCAGGTCCCTTACCACTTCATGGGTACTTAGGGTATTGTTGTTTATTTGATAGCGTGAAGGGACATTGTTTGTGCTGAAGGGAATGATGATCCATTTCTTTGCATTCAGTTTGAGCCTGTGGCTAGTACACCAGTCACTGGCCTGTGTGAGACTCTCCTGGAGTATACTGACATCATTAGGGGATTAGGTGATTGCAGCTAGCTTGCAGTCATCTGCAGACTTGGTCAGTCACAACCCCTTAGTTTTTATCTTAACGTCAGATAAGTATATACCAAACAGTGGGGAGTCCACCACACACCCCTGTGGCATGCCACTGGTAACAGGTTGCTGGTTGATGTGGAGTCACCCACTTTGGTAGTGTGTTTCTGATTTGTGAGCCAGTTCGCAACCCATCCTACAACAAAGGGGTTTACATTCAGTTTGCTAAATTTTTCAATAATGCCTGAATGTGGGATTGTGTCAAAAGCCTTTGCCAAGTCGAGGTGTGCTGTGTGCACAGATTTGCTCTGATCAGTGGCCTTGGTCACTCTTTCAATGAAACCCACCCAATTTAAGAGGCAGGATCTGCCCTTTATGAAGCCGAATTGAGTAGGATCCAGGGTTAGGAGGTCACCTATGTCTTTATTTATGAGGTCCATAATGATACATTCCATGTCTTTACACTTGAGGCTGGTCAGGCTTATGTGTCTATTATTCCTCGGGTCTGTTGCTAAGCCACTTTTGTGGGGGGGAAGAAAGTCTGTGGTTAGGCTATGATTGAAAAGGGTACTTAGTGGTGATGCTAGTTCATGTTTTAGCCTGTGTAGAATACAGCCTGGGATATCATCTGGTCCAATAGAAGCTATGTGTTTGCCTTTGACAGGTCTTTGAGGAGCTGCTCTTCAAATATATAAGGTGATGAGGAAGTTTGGAGAGGGCTTGTTGCAAGTTAGGAGGGAATAAGTGAGTGAACATTTCTCCAAACCTATCCACTAGCAGGTTTGCTATCTCTGTGGCGTCAGTGTGTGTGATATTGTTGGCCACTAGTTCTGCACATGCTTGGGTCCTACCCTTCAGCTTACATACTTAGCTGTAAAAGGCCTTATGGTTAGCCTTGGCAGCACTTGCTAGGTTTCTTTCAAAGGAACTCTTGGAGGATTTGACAAGTTGTTTTATTTGCCTATTGAGGCTGGGAAGGGTGTTTGTCCATTGTTGGGGCATTGCCTTTGTTTTCTTGGACAAAAACTGTTTGCTTTTATTGTACAGTTTGTTGATGCTGGATGTCCACCATGGCAGCTTGTTTTTGCTTGGGGTTCTGGCTTTGATTCTTTCTGGTACGGGTGATGCAAGTGATTGTACAAGGCTTTAGTGTAAGCTTTGGAGTAGTTACCACTTTCTGCTTGGGGGTGGGGCTTGGAATACATTTATACCTTCACCTAGGAGGGAATAATTTGCCGTGGCAAAGTTTTTTGGTCTGATTTCACCCTTTGTGAGTTCTGGTGTTCATGTCATTTTAAAGGTGACTAATTTGTGGTCAGTTTTAACTAATGAGGGGTCCAACAGTTGCAACAGTGTGCCAGTTTGACATGTTGATGAGGACCAGATTTAGAATGTTTGTTCCTCTTGTCAAGGTATGGACAATTTTTTACAGGACATTTGAATTAAAAAATCAAGGATCTTTTGTGCTAGAGAGTTTGGTCTAGAGTATGTTTCCCAGTTGATGGTGGGATAATTAAAGTCCCCAATAACCAGTGTGTTCAATAAGGTTTGGATAGTCTTCAGTTTGGTTAAGTAAGCTTCATGAGTGTCATGACCCATGGAACGGGATGTATAATGACTAGGATTTGAATGGCTGTCTTACCCACCATAACTTGGCCCTGGAGTAACTTCATGGAGTTGTCAAGTCTAATTAGATGGGGTGTGACTTTATCTCTAATACAGATTGAAACACCACCTCCTTTGGTTTTCACATATTCATTTTGTGGTCTAAATGTGTGAAAGGCATTGTAGCCTTGGAGGGCCAGGGAACTCTCTGAGGCCTTAAACCAGGTTTCTGTGTCTACACAGAAGTCTACATCTTCTAGTGATAGACATGCTTCCAGAGAGTGCAATTTTTGGTTTAAGCTCCTAGCATTTAGCAGTATGATCCTTATTTTGTTCAAATTAGTTGGTTAATTTCATGTCGGTGATGTTTTTTATGCATTACCTAAAAAAGCGCTATGGGGAGGCAAGAGCCTTTGCCAACAACCGAAAGCCTAGGGGTGCCAGGTGCAAACTGTCTCTGGCAAAGCAGCAATGTTTGTCAACCATGGCTTCCCAGGCAGACAGGAACTGGACCTCCTTTGACTGACACAGAAAACTAAGCTAATTATTGAAATCAACCATTTTTGTTTATACTGTGGTATCATTCTAGGTGAAGGTGGCATGTTGCTCGAGGCTAGGGACATACCTGCCTGTGACACATACTCAGAGAGCTTGACCATGTCTCTCTTCATATAGTCCAGTGAGGTACATATCAGGTCATTCATACCAACTTGAACTATGACACAGTCATTATGGTACTTGTTGCTGAGAGACCTGAGTGCATGCGTGATTTGATGAATCCTGGCACCAGCAGGCAGCTGACAATGACTTTCTCCTTGTTCAGCCTGGAGTGTGGAACACCCATGTGTCTCACTATTAAGTCTCCAATGACAAGAAAACTTGTTTTTTTAGTGTTACAAAGAAAACGTGTTTTTTGAGTGTTACACCTTACAAGCTAGGTGGGTGAGACACTGGGGTTACTTATGTGTCATTGGTGTTGTGGAGACTGTTAGATGTAACAATCATGGGTTTTGGAGGTCTCTGGTGTTTCAGTAAGTTTTTCAAGTGAATATCTGCATATGGGGATTTGTGTGTTTAATGTGTGCTCTGTGTATGAGTAGTGGTGCTATGTGAATATGTAGCAGTGGGTGAGTTGACAACCTTCTCTGTGTTACTGTTTTGAGTGAGAAAGCATGGATTCTAGATTCTAGGTGCAAACACATCTTTTACACTCTGTTCCAGATTGTGTTATTAGTACAGGGTTGTCTGTGTACATGAGGCAATTGTTACACTGCCTCAAGAGACCCAAGTCAACAAGTCAAGGGTAGTCCATCTGTCCATACTGCCATGTTGAAGACTGTTGTCACTAGGGATAGCTTTTCAGAAATGATCACAGAGGAGTTCAGTGAATGGATATTTTGGCCTGTGTTTATGGGAAAATTTGTTGAATTTATCTGTTCAGCTCTGACGCACAGTTGCTCAGTAGTGCTCAGTGCTGCACAACATCCATACAAGCAGAAACCTGCTAAAATGCAGGGCCTAAATACCAGAAGCTAAAACTTGAAAAAGAATGATTCAAAAGGACAACTGGGGATGCTTATTCAAAGGCCTAGATCAGCCTCCCTTTATCAGTCAGGTCCCAAACAGCACAATTCTCTCACAAAGCTGCAGATTGACCCCTTCCAATCCAAGATGGCCTGGAAAATGTGCTCAGAATAAACAAACCACTGTAAACAGTTTCAGAAGCAGCAAGCCTGGATCTGGACTATACTACTGCTACTAGGTCCCTAGTTTCAGCAGGAAACGCTAGGGAATGATTTACACAGCAGAAGAATAGCAGTAAAACACTGAAAAAGCATTTAAAACAGCAGAAAATCAGCTAGAAGGCTCTAGAAGAATGATTTATACAGTTAACAGATCAAATACTGGTTGGTGGGAAAAACAGAGCAGGCAGAACAGATTGCTTTAAAACAGTGAAAAAATACCATTAAATACTTAACAAACAGTAATGAATAAAGTCTAATAATGAATGAAAGGATGTGTATGGATCAAGAATAAAGCCTTCTTGAACTCTTTAATGAAGCATAACTGGGAAAAACATGTTTTTCTGTAGTGTTTTTAGATGGTTCTGGCAATTCAGGGGTTCTATAGAAAAGATAGAGTCTGGGATAGGAATGAAAAGATGATAAAATAGTCAACAAGGCTGAAAACTATCTTCAGAGCCACAGAAATACACCAGCGTCTAGGCCTTTCTACATGTATATGAATATGCAGTCCTTGACATGTAGTAGTAAAGTGCAGATATTAAATTCAGAACTATAATCATGATAAGCAATGTAGAGAAGGTGACTGGCATGTCTGAGCTTCAAGTCTTATTCCTGCTCACTGTCTGTGCGATGTTTACATGCTCTCCACATAACTGCATGGGTTTCTTTTGAGGTATGCAGATTGTCTAATGACTCTAAACTTTAAATGAGAACTCTATCTCTGTCTATGTGATGGCCCCACACTGGACCGATAATTAAGTAACCTGAATCCTCAACATGGACACTGCAGGGGGATGATCATTTGGAATACAAATAGATACACTCATTATTTCCAGATGCAGACCTCTCTGCATCAAGCACAATTTCCCTTAACAGTGCACAGAGAACACACTCAGCCTAGGGTCTGGTTTTCTATATCTGCCTCCCTCCAGGTCCCCATTAAGACTTCACACTGATACAGCTGTAGAGTTAGGTCGTGAGCTGAGTGCCCAAGTCAAATCCACCCACATTCTCTCTGTGAAACCAGTTCTTCATGTTCCTGCTCCAAGTAGCTCACATACACACACACACACACACACACACACACACACACACACACACACACACACACACACACACACACACACTGTGAGATATGATTTTCAACACACACACACACACACACACACACACACACACACACACACACACACACACACACACACACACACACACACACACACACATCCCTGGGAGAGGCTTGTGCCCCTTCTGTCCAGAGTATAAGGTAGTTATCACTGCCACCAGAAACTCCACAATTGGCTACTCTAAGGCCAGATTATGCTGTGTAATATTAATACTAATACAAATGGTAGCAGTTGACTAAAACAGCTAGGCCTTCTGCAGTGGCCCACACAGTGTCAACAAATAAATATAAGCACTCTCAAAGGTTAATACTTTCTAAAAGGACCAGCCACAATAAAAGTTATAAATTTATTTAATAATAAATAATAAAACATCATGAAAATACTGAATATATATTTACAGTAAACAACAAAGTTCAATCGCAGGAAATATTGAAAATAAATTGATGGACAGACTCAGACAAATAAACAGAATCAATATTTAAATTAAGCTTCACTATATTTTCCTGACTGAATCTAGGAGAATTACTATTCCATACTTACTTAATAGAGCAAGACAGATGATGTGGTGAATGGTCCTTCTTGTTGTCAGGCCTAAGACAGAATACTCAATACTGAGAGATTTCTCTTTGTAATATATAAAATATTCAAGATGGTTGGCAAAATGACCTCATCTGGTCACCTGACTCTAGGTTTTCACACTATACTCCTTTGAAGCTTGAGACAAGATGTTAGTATAGATGTGATAAAATGCATATTTAAAGGTCTGATAATGTTTATGACAGTACCTGGGACTTCCCCTCTTTTTATTAAGCTAATGAACAAAGGCTTCTTCCAGACATGCTGGCTCTGGCCCTCATCAGATCTGTGAGATAAGCACTTCCATGGCCCAACAAGTAGTCCAATTAACATTATTTTTCTTAAAATAAGAAGTAAGCTAGCTGTTGCTCCTTCTCTTCCAGTGTCCCTTTCTAAGATATATACATACAGTCTCACATGTATATTCCTTCTCTGTCCAGCAGGACCCACTGTTGATGCATTTTTTAACACTAGCAACTTTACAAACACATTTTGATTTTCAAATGCCATACAGTTTTAATACATTTGTAACATCAGCATCTATACAAATCAGTTTGACATTCAAATGCCATACAGTTCTAATAAATTTGTAGCACAAGCATCTTGTGTAAATCAGTTTGATATTCATAGGGCATATCATTATTTATAGAACTCCAACTGGCTTTGCTGACACTAGCCCATATCATAACATCTCTCTACCCTGCAAAGATTCAAGATAGTTTTTCAAGTGACCCTTGAGAAACATGGCTTAAGAGAAATAAGCTTTTCTTGGAATATGTTACCCTATTCCCTGTCCGGTGAACCCATCAGTGTTGACATTGCTGACCCTACTGTGGTGCTTTACTTTACTGTCATGTCATATCATATGCCTGCAATCTTAGCTCCACCTTAATAACTTGGCATTTTGCTGGCTGGCTCTATGTAGCCATGTTAAGGGATCGTGTTCTGTAATTACAGTGAATTTCTTTCCATACAAATAAGGCTGAAGTTTCTGCAGTGCCCATACTATGGCTAGACATTCCTTTTCTACAGTTGCATGACATTCCTTCCTGGGTTGGAGTCTACTGCTGAGATATACTACTGGCTGTTCTTTTCCCTCTGAGGAAACCTGGCGAAGTACAGCCCCCACACCATGGTTTGAAGCATCTACTTGCACAACAACTATTTGCTGTAGTCTGGAATGGGCTAACACAGGGGGTCCTCCCAAAGCTCCTTTAAGCTTCTGGAATGCCTGTTCATACACTAAGATCTGTACTACCTTATCTTATCTGGCCTGATTTTCCTTGTCAGATCTCTGAGGGGAGCTGCTATTGTACAAACTTTCTATAGTATCCCACTGTCCCTAAGAATGCCATCACTTGCTTATTGGTAACAGTGGCAGTCTATGCCTGAATGGCATCCACTTTGGCAGGTTTTGGCCTGATCTTACCACTTACCACTCTTTGTCCCACGTAGGAACCTCTGCCATACCCACCTGACACTTATTGGGCTTAATGGTCAACCCTGCCCTTTGCAGTCTGCTCAGCACCTCCCTGACATGCTGAAGGTGCTCTTGCCAGGAATGGCTGCAGATGGAAGCATAATCCAGGTAAGCAAGGGCATAATCTCCTGCTCCTGCTAGGATACAATCTGCCAGCCTCTGGCAAATTGCTGGGTCATTTTTCATCCTAAAGGCCATCTTTGTGAACTCATACAAGTCGAAAGGAGTCACAAAGGCTGGCCTCTCTCTAGTGTTGGGAGTCAAGAGCACCTGACAGTAGCCCTTGATCACATCAATAGTGGTCAGATATTTGGCACCACCCAGCTTCTCCAAGGCTTCATCTGTCCTAGGTATGGGGTAAGCATCTGACTGTGTGTGACTATTTAGTCTTGTGTAGTCCACATAGAACCTGGTGCTGCTGTCCTTCTTTGGTACCAGTGCCACTGGTGAGGGAAAGGGACTGCTGGACTCATGGATTACTCCCAGTTCCAACATCTCCTGTATCTCCTCCTTCAGAATCTGTCTGACTCACTCAGTCATCCTCTAAGGGGTCTGCTTGATAGGATGTTTGGGAACCTGTATCCACATGGTACTGCACCAGGTGAGTGTGTCCCAGTGAAAATGCCCCCAAACTCCTATAACACTGCTTGGATTTCATGGACCTGGGTAGGGGATAGGCACTGAGACTATGCTACCCTTTCTACTGAGGTGTTAGTCTGAGCCCCACTGATGAGATTAGTCACCAGATCCCCCTTTGACTTTTCATGTCATCCACTGCAAATACTTAGCACAAGGGCCTCACTAGTATACTAAGGCTTCATCATGTTAACATGGTGCAATTTATACCCCTACCTCCTGCCTATCAGTTCTAGCATGTAGTTAATATCACAGACATTCCTTATCACTTTAAAGGGTCCCCCCAAGCTGCCTGCAGCTTATTGTATCTGACAGTGATGAACACCATAACCTGCTGTCCCATAGCCTATTCTCTGGCTCATGCATTTCTGTCATACCAGACCCTTTTCTGATGTTGGGTTCCTGCCAGGTTCTCCTGGATTAAGCCCATGATCTCCCTAAGCCTTGTCCTGAGGTTTAGGACATATGCCATAACAGACTTCTTGTGGGATTCACACTCACCTTACCACTCATCGTGAATCATATCTAAGGGCTCCTTCACCCTATGCCCATACAGCAACTCACAGGGTGAAAACCCTGTGGATTTATGGGGCACTTCCCTGTATGGAAACAACAGATGAGACACATACTGTCCCACTCTCTCTTAAACTGGTCTGCAAATGCCTGTAGCATAGTCTTTAGCATAGAGTTTAACCTCTCCACAAGACCATTAGTCTGGGGGTGTAAGAGGTGGTCTTTAGGTGTTTCACCACACAGTGCTTCCACAGACAAGCCAGCAGGTCTGACGTGAAATTGGCACCTCTGACAGTCAGTATTTCTCTTGGGAAACCTACCCTGCTTTAAATCTCTCTCTAGCAAAGTATTTCCCACCTTTTCTGCCTAAATCGAGGAGACAGCCACAGCCTCAGGGTATCTAGTAACATAATCAACTACCACTAGGATATAGTTCTTCCCTGTGCATCTTGGGGTACTCAGAGGGTCCACAATATCCATAGCTACCCTTTGAAATGGTTCCTCAGTTACAGGTAAATTCATCAAAGGAGCTTTGACCTTGTCTCCTGCCGTGCCTACTTTTTAGCACTCTTCACAGGTCCTGCACTACCCTGTTACATCCCTTGTAATCCCAGGCCAATAAAAATTCTGCATAATACATCTCTTGGTACACTCTATGCCCATTTAACCTGCAAAAAGAATGTAATGGGCTAGGGCTAGAAGTGCCCAGACTGTAGGGTCTAGGCACTACCAGCTGCTGTATTACCTCACCCTCTTGTCCTCCTCAGGAGTCCAATCTCTATACAGTAAACCTTTGTTCCAGTATCCAGATTACCCTTTTCCTTGAGAATTTGGTGCCCCTCTAGCTACCTCCCTCAAGCCTTGTAATGTAGGATCTGAGAGCTGAGCCTATCTCAACTCTATCTTTTGACATTTCCAAGCTCCCCTTCCACAGGAAATCTGGTATCTTCTAACAGAGGTGCTTTACTGTCCATCTGGGTACTACTACTCACCTCTGCCCTTGTAGTCATACTGTCCAAGGGAACAGCAGTACCTAACAGCAGCTGTGGCTCACCTTCAGGCTCACTGCAGCAGTGTAGCTCCCTCCCTGAAATAGACACCTCACCAGTCCTGGCATCAGCATTGTGGTCTGTCTGGGTCTCCCCAGGCTATGAGACCCACATTCCTGTCTCCAAGACTGACTGCATGTCACAGCAAGCACACAAGGTATTGCATTATCAAAACCATTCTCTATCAAGACATCTGCACTTTCTGCAGAGATATCCTCAAACACACCTACTTGCTTTCTTCCTTTTCAACACTCCCATTCAAGGTGAACCCTGGCCAAATACATTTGGAATGGGATCCCAATTAAAGCTCTGATTGGAGTGGACTGCCCAAGCAAGGACTGCTCCCCTTTAACCACTTCAGGCTTCACAATGTTCATATCAGAGGCTGTGTCTCTCTTAGCAGTGGCCTGGTTTCCATCCACCAGGATAGGACACAAACTCTGGAGGTAGTTTGTTGCCCCTATAGTCATCAGCCAACTTACTACTGTCACTTTGTTATTCCTACTTGCTGGATCTCCCACCTTTTGTGCCCCATCTTGCCTCCATGGACATTTATTTTCTACATGATCCACTGGTTACATACATCTGAACCTAGGCCCTGGCCATGAACCTGAGCTAGTGGCTTCCCCTGTTACTGGTGATCTCTGTTGAGCTGGTTTAAGCTGCCCTCCATGAGTTACCCTATATCCATGTGCAACACTGGGTATCCCCTTCCTATGCAGTGATGCCCTGTTTGCTAACTAGAGATCCCCTTTTTTCCCCAGCTTATCTGCAGAGTTGCATTCCCTGTCTGCCAACCAGATTCTCAAGTCCTCAGGCAAAGTTCTAAGGGCTTGTTCTCTCACCAAAAGGTCTGCCAGTACTTGAAAAGTGACGACCTAGCACCCACTCACCCACTTATGAAAATAAGTGCTTAATTCAGCAATATAATCACACACTTTCATCTGCCTTGTGTCTATGCTCACAAAACTTTTTTCTGTAAGCTTCAGGAGTTAACCTAAAACATGCCAATAAACGTTGTTTTTAACTGTATCATAGTTTAAGCAGTCATTATCAGACAATTTAGAAACAGCAGTTACAGCTTTACCATAGAGTAAGGAGGTCTGGAACAGTACCCAGAGCTCTTGGTCAACATTATGCTGTTTACATACTGTTTCAAATACATCAATAAAACTATCAAAATGATCACCCTCTCTAAATTGTGGAAGAACTTTACTGACCTTTATTGCTTTGAGGTTTGGTTATTCCCTTCCCCATGACCTCCATGACCCTGCTGAAGGGTCAACATGTCCCTCTCATGTTGACGCTGCTTCTCATTTTCTTTGGCCTCCAAACCCCACAGTCTCTCTGTTGATTCTAATTCCATCTGTTTATCCTTTTCTTCAGCCTTCAAATGCCACAGTCTCTCTGCTGATTGTAATTCCAAATGTTTGGCCTCCAGGTCAAGTCTCTTTAACTCCAGATGGATTTTTAAGTCCTCTGAGGAAAAGTTGAACTGTCCTGTTTCTGATGGCTGATCCTGGATGCTGGTCTGAGGTGTGACTAAGGCTGAAACCATTTCCTCTTTAGTCAGGTTCGCATACATCAGACCGTTGGCTTTGCACACCTTGGCCAACTGTTTTTTTTTGTCAACTTGCCATAGTCCATTGCTGACATCCTTGCCTGCTCTCCTTGACTACTAAACTAAACTAACACAAAATAAGTAAATAAATATATAGGTGGTGAAATGAAACGCTGAATGTTCACCTTGTGGTTGCTTGAGAGTACTCCTTTAGTGACAACTACATACAGACTACAGAAGTTCAACAGCCACACCGCTGCTCACCAATATATGATGTCCCCACACTGGGACAGTAATCAAGGAGCCTGAATCCTCACCACTGACACTGGAGAGGGACACTCACTTGGAATACAAATGGATACTCTCAGTATTTCCTGATGCAGACCTCTCTGCATCAAGCACACTTTCCCTAAAGAGCACACATAGAACACACTGAGCCCAAGGCCTGGCTTTCTATATCTGTCTCCCTCCTGGTCCCCCGATAAAACTCCCTACTGATACAGCTGTAGAGTTAGGTCCTCAGCCAAGTGCCCAAGCCAAGTCCTGCACCACTCTTTCTTTGAAATCAATGCTTTGTGTCCCTGCTCCAAGTAGCTGACACACACACACACACACACACACACACACACACACACACACACACACACACGCATGCACGCACTGTATGAATGCATGGCTGTTCCAAATACACCAGAAAACTGAGATTGTCATACATAATGAAAAATATTAGCTTAGGACCTGTTTCCTTAGTTAAAAAGCCTTCTGTTTTTTATCCTTCTTTACATAGTACTTTAAAAGTTTTTGAGGCTTTTTGTATGAAAGATATATGAATGCTGTTGAACAACAAACCTGTTTGTCCATATTATAATTTGATTAGAGAAGACAGGAAAGTGTTAACTGAGCTTATGAACAGGCATGATTTGAGGTTTATGAAGGCTGACAAGGGGGGTGGGTTGGTAGTGATGTCTACAGAGGATTACAACAAAGCAATGGAAGTTATTTTAAGTAACATAGATGAATACTGTGAAGTTAATTACAACTCCATTGAGAGTAGTTACAGGTTTATTAAGTATGCACTGTATGACTACTTTATGAATGGTGATCTGACAGCTGAGGTGTATCATTTTCTTATGATAGATCATTTGAGAGTAGGTGTACTCTTTGGAATACCTAAGATTCATAAAATCCTTACTAACACCCCCCCCCCCTTTTTTGGCCTATTGTCTCTTCCTCTGGAAGTGTTACTGATAACATTTCTTTATACTTGGACAAGTTGTGAAACTGTTTGGTTCAAAAGTTACCTTAATACATTAGGGATTCATGGTAATTTCTAAACCAAGTGAGGTTGTTCAGGTTGAGTGATAAAGGTGTTAACATTAGGGAAAACAACAATGATTTTTTCATGTTAGCAGCTGATGTAGTGTCATTATATACTGCTATACCGCAACTGGAGGGAGTAGAATTTGTGTCTAATTTTTTATACAAATACACTACCTGGTCAGACTCAAGTGTTGACATTTGTACTTTTTTGGTAGAACTCCTGTTAGAGAATAATTATTTTATGTTTAACAGAAAATATTATAAGCAGCTTCAAGGAGTAGCAATGGGTGCTACAGTTGCCCCGGCTTTTGTCGGTCTAGTGATGGGTTGGTGGGAGAGGGAGATATTACCCACTTTGAACCTTGCTAATGAGATTTTATTTTATCGTAGATTTATTGATGATTTTTTTTATTATAAATGGACCTATTGAGTTGTGCAGTACCTTTTTGGAACAACTTAATGCAAGTAGTAATTTTTTGAATTTTACTTTGAGCGACTATGGTCACCGAGTAAATTATCTTGATGTGACCTTGAGCTGGAGCACCCTTGAACAAATTTTTCTAGCAGTATACAGAGGAAAAATACATATCTCAATAATTATTTACACTCCCACAGTAACCATCCTAGGTTTGTGAAACACAATATCCCTAAAAAACAATATATTAAATCCTCCCATATGACAAGTTATGATGTCGGTTTCCTTTGAGAAATTGAGTTTATCACTGAGTGGTTCATTAATGATAGCTACCCTAGGACGTTATTACAGAATATTGCTTTAGAAATTTACAACAGGGGGGGGGTAGCTTTTCCACCTATTTTAGCTCATGGATTCCAGGAGAAAAAGGTTGGTACGGATACTGGAGATGCTTCCTATGTTCCTAGGTGTGTTACTGGTATGTCTGTTGACAGTGATACCATCAAATATGTGGTAAATGACAATTGGAAAATTATTACTGGTAGCAGTGAGTTGCAACTAGTTTTGGGAAATGTTCCTAATTTTGTATACAAGAAGGTCAACACTATTAAGAGTTTACTGGTGAAAGATGATAATAGACTGTCTCTCCCTCACTCAGATAGACCTAAGGTTATGTACAGATGCTTTAGCTGCAGTATTTGCAGATACATTCATGAGGGACCTTATGTTAGTTTGTCACATCTGAGTTGTACAATTTATGTACCAGGGATATTTAATTGCAACACTACTAATGTGATATATATTGCTCTATGTTCTGGATGTTCAGCCTTCTATATTGGCATGACTACCAGACAATTACATAAGCAGATAAAGGAACATTGTTATGCTATTAGAAGTAAGGATGAAAACAATGCCCTATACAGACACTCACTTTGTTGTGATTTGTTTAAGAAATTGTCTTTTTCTATTGTTGAACACATAGACAAGGACTTGAGACTTGGCAACTTGAAAACTTGGTGAGAGGTGGCAACATGAAAAACTTGGTAGAAAGGAAAGAGACTCTGTGGCAATTAAGGTTAGGAGCAGATAGCCCTGCTGGGCTCAGTGACACTGTCAACATAAAATGTTTTTTATCAGAGAGGTAAAATAGTCACATAAAGGTGGATTTGGGACCCCCCCACCTTTGATTATTTTTTTAGCTTCATTTGTTTTTAGAGTTATATATTTTTTAATTGTTTTATTGAATTTATGTAATTAAAGATCTAGTGGGTGCGTATGTGTGAAGGGTGTATGTATTTATACATGGAAGTTTTACTAAAGTTTGTATTTCTGCAGAAGTCTGACTGACGAAAGCATGGATTAAACTGCTTTACACTCGTTTTTGAGTCTGTTCTCTGTTGCCTTCAGTGATTTTTGGTTCTTATTAAAAATGTTTCCTTTAAATTTCTTATACCACAGTTATTAATCTGTTTATTTATTTATATATTTCCTTTGACTACTGGGAAAGTCTTAGTGGACAAAGCCCCTGTTCAGTGGCGGCTCATGGAGAAATGTTCCATATTACATCCTTTTTCCAGGTAATTAGCATGAGCTAATAATAAAAATATACTATATAACACTGAGCTATATAAAGTTTAATAGTTGATCTCCATGTTAAATGCACTATGCAGTATTTAAAGTCTGCTAATTTCATGCATACCTGAAGATCATAAAGGATTATTTTACATTTTATGCATAAACCAAAATGTGATTTTAGTACACAGATAGCAGATGAAACATTCTGTATGAATATCTTACCCAAACAGGTATTATCTTGAGATGTGTAAACAGGTGACAAAGTGTGAGACTTTTATAATACTTTTAATGTGACTGCAGAAGGAACAGACTTAGTACTGGCATTGTACAAGGGCAGGATTGTTTTGGTGGAAGGTATGGTTTCACTGGGATTTTAAAAAATAGACAAAGTGATTAGACTAAGGAATAGTCTTACTGACGATGGAGTCACAAATGTGAGGCTGTTTTGTTGACAGGTACGTTTTCAAAGAAGTTTTACATAAGTTGATTTATTTATTTATTACATTTGTTAACTGGGAAATAGTTTGACTGGGGCAGTGACCTGTTTTCAGCTGAGGCTCGGGGAAAAAAACTCCAGAAAACAGTACATCATTTACATTTGATATTAAAGACAAGCAGAAATATTAAAACAAGCACTAAGTTATGAACAAGCACTGATTCAGGTACCGATTTGAACATAAACTACAAAACTAATGTAGCAAAAGTACATATTATACATTTAAAAGTTAAATAAGAAAAACGTTGTAGGATTGCACAGCATTGAGATTACAGAGTCGAATGGTATAAAATAATGAATACAGAGTATTCCCTGAGTGCACACTCTACAAATTGATGCTTGGCAAGCAATTGTAGGTTTTACAGGCTTGAAATTACAGTGTCCAGTAGTGTACAATTATGAATACAGCATATTCCAATCGGTGCCAAACAGCAGTAGGTTAATCTGAACCAAGAGAAGATAGTGAGGTTAGAGAGAAAATGTAAAAGTGGGTGAAGAACAAATGAAGCAGAGAGAGGTGGGTGAGCAGAGACAGGTGGGAGGGTTTGAGGAATTAGCCTGGTGAATGACAGGAGCAAATCAAATTACTAGCTAGGTAGTTGTGTAGTAGTTGTTTGAATCCTTGGTATTGTGGATTTTTAGCTATGTTTTGAGGAAGATTATTCCAAAGTTTAGAAATTTTATTAGAATAAAGACAGTCATTGTGATAGTTGTGGGAGTGGGTGACCCTTAGCATTAGTTTGTCAGAGGATATAAGGGGCCTGGGATTGTGGCAAGATTGGAGAGAGCAGGACAGGTGTTGGTTTGGTGAAGTAGCTTGTGGGCCATGGTGAGTTGGTTGAGAGATAGAAGGTTAGGGAGTTCTAGCCAGATAAGCTGAGAGAGGACAGTACAGTGATGAGTCCTGTGTGGGACATTAGTGGCAAACCTGGCAATCTTGTTATAAGAGAATTCTAAATTATTTAGGTCAGTCTTTCAAAGATTAGTGAGAATATGAGAGCCATAGAGTAGGGTAGAAAGTAAGTGAGACTGAGCACTGGCTATTCTGGTGTTGTGAGTAAGATATGGTCTGGCCCTATATAGGATGCCAAGCTTGATGTGAATTTTTCTGTTAGTTAAGGCAACATGTTTATCAAAAGTTACACTCTCATCAATAGTGACTCCTAGAAGTTTAATGTGAGCTGTGGATTCTATTTTGGTGCCATTAGAAGAGGGGATTCCTGGGGGGGGGGGGGGGCTGGCGTGGTTTGGATGTTTTATTTTTGAAGATTATTAATTTTGTTTTATTTGGGTTTAGAATTAGTTGATGTTCAGATAAGTACTTTTCTATGTTTTCAAAGGCATACTGATGAGATTAAATATTTCTAATGTTTGTTGGGAGATAATATCACACTTCAGCAATGTGCACAGAGTGTTGGCAGTCACCATTATAACTTTTAGACTTTTAGATTATTGAGTAAGCATTAAGTGTTGATTCACTGAATGCAGATCTCTGGGGGTAAGTACCAGTTTAATAATTTAATGGCTGCATAGTACCTGTCTGGGCTGTAGAGGATGCTACAGGCAGTTTTAATATGAGTTTTGGCTAATTGATTACTTAGATCCGGACAGTTAAGGGAATGAAGTAAAAGACAGTTATATGCTCAGTTTATAAGGTTACTTGCAAATTTGCAATCTTATTATATAACACTTCCAGTTGTCTAGCTGAGAGAATACTATAAGTTAATCAAAATTGATGAGCCATACAGGAGACCAGAGAGTAGGTAGGTATGAGCTTTAGTCTTATGAGCATGGTTTGATTAAAAAAAAAAAAAAAAAAAAAAGAATTTTTGTTTTAAATATTCCAGTTTAAGGTTGCTTTCAGATCATATCAGGGGTGGAGATTAAGTCTAAATCTATTGTCAAATATTAGTCACAAAAGTTTTGTGTTTCTTATTAGCTAAATTCTAATATTACAGACTGATAATATTTTAAGTCACACCAGTCTGATTGGGAGGTTGGAGCTGAAAATACAATTAGCTTAGATTTCTTTTGGGGTAGATATAGTTTAGATTGCTTTAGCCAGTGTTCAGATTGTGTATTGGAATGTAATAAGTCAACTTTGAGCTTTTTGACTGAAAAGGGGACATGATACTGATGAATGATTTGCATATTGGATTATATTTGCCAGGAAAGAGTTTGTACAATAGCTGCCAACTGTCCAGATTTTCACAGAATGTCCAGATTTTTGCCTCATATTTGTGGTCTTTTGCTCATAGAACTTGAGGACTAAATTCATTAAATAATATTATGTATTCAAGTCTTTAGAATGGTTTCAGAAAATGCATGTTAACACATAACCTTTTATTCTAGCAACTTTCTAAATTTATACAAGCAGTATTTTAAAATGTGTCCCTGTTTTTAGGCTTTTGTCCCCTCTTTACTTTTAGCTTTGTCCAGATTTCTTGGGCTAAGAGGTTGAGAGGCATGGGTTGTATGCATTTGCAAATGTTCTAATATTGAACCTTGTGGCACAGCTAATGTTGTCTGCTGAGATGTTAATAAGTCATTGGCACAGTGTACCCACTGCACTCAGTGGTCAAAATAACTTTCAAACCAATTGACTAGATTGTCTGAGAGGCTCAGTTACATAAGCCCAAGTAATAATATGGGAAATTAATCTGTATCATGTGCTTTCCATAAATCTAAAATTAAGGATGAAACAATTTCACTTTGATTTAATTTTCATGAACATAGTTTATGAAAGTTAGTAATGTTTCTGTGCTTCAGTCTTTTCCAGTGTCAATGGTGTCTTGTATAATGAAATTTCTTCTCTATTAGGTAGCTGATCAAATGTGAGTAATACATTTTTCAAGAATTTTAGATAGAGGGGACAAGATGGCTATAGCTATGTAGTTTCCAAGTTCAAGAGATTTGCCACATTTATGTATGAGAATAACACAAAATAGTCTCTGG
Organism: Protopterus annectens; assembly: GCF_019279795.1. NCBI lineage: Eukaryota > Metazoa > Chordata > Ceratodontiformes > Protopteridae > Protopterus > Protopterus annectens. The sequence continues at coordinate 957,062,680 of NC_056737.1, forward strand.
AGTTTTGGGACAACAGCTTTCTTAAGAGAGACCAATTGATAAGTACAAATACTAGGTATGCAATGGTATTTACAGCTATTTTTTTGTGATATTCTTCTGGATGAATGGCTGCTACAAAAGAGGTGGGACTAAGTTTTCATATAAGCTTTTTTAGCATGCTGGTTGAAGATGTGGTAAGTTAGAAGGTAGTAGTGGCACTTTATACATTACCTACTGCTGTGTACTGGTTATGTTAAGGGATTTGGCAGCATTTATTTACTGTGAAGTAAATGTGCATGACACGATATAGAATTTTTTCTTTTGTGAAAGGCTTAGATTGTGATTTTTTTTTTACCAGGCTGAATAATTTTATTGATTGTCAAACAAAACTGTTTTTGAGTTTTACCCTGGTTTTCCTGCAAAGTAGTATAGTAGTTTTAGTAGGCTTTAGAATGATTTTCTTAGGTAAGTTTAATAAGTGCTGAGATTGCTGTCTGTTCTTTCTTGTTTTTTTTTTTTCTAAATGACATTTTTAATGTTTTATTTATGCTGGAGTTTATATTTTTATATCTGGTGTAACCTTTGGTGTAAGTTTAGATTTAACTGTTCTTGTGTTGAGTTACAAGAGACTTTACTACGGAGAAGGAGGTTTTCTTGAAGTGAGTTACTGCATCATCTAAAGGCAGTGCTTTTAATAGCTGCTAGTTACTATGTGAAGCAGAAACAAGAATGTTTGTCAAATCTGCTTGCATTTCTTATTGTTTCTTGTTGGATGTTGATGTGTTTCCATATGATGAAGACTGGGCGGTGATCACTAATTAATTGTGTCAGGCATAGTTCCTGCATAAGTAATTTTGGTGGGATCTAATGTCAATATCCAGTCCAAAATACTTTCATTTCCAGTAACTTTATCAGTTTTTGTGCTTGTATGTACTAGCTATGTTAAGCCAGTTTACAGACAAATGGCAAAGTGAATTATTTTATGAGTATACTTGGGCCAATCAATATTAAGGTCACCAAGGGTTATTGTTTCATGATATATATTATTTCATGAGATTAGTCAAGATAATATGCCCTCAGAGGCTATACTAGGAGAGATACAAAGTGAAGCTATACAAAATAACTTTTTTGTGCAAAGTTTAAGAATACTTGTTAAGATTTTACCTTTATCAATGTGTGGTGTTTCTGTGGAGTGCACAGCAAGGTGAGAAGTTTTGAATATAAAATGGTTACACCACCAGCTCTTTTACTAGTCTGGTCACTGCTGGCAATGTTGTAGCCTGGAGGCAGTATTTCTTCATCTTTTCTCTGTGATTTAGCACAGGTTCCAGTTACTATAATTATGCCAGTAATGCAGAGAGATGTACAGCTAAGCCGATTTATTTTCTTCCACAAATTTAATACATAAATTTAAGTGAAATAGGTTTAATCCAGAAGAGCTCCTTCAGAAAGTTGTATTAGGATCGAACAAGACATTTTTATGTTAGAATGAGTGTCATTCTTAACCAGTGTTAACTGAAACTAAGTGCAAACCAAAGTTGCATTGCCCCATATCACTAGCTGTACATGCCACAAAACATTTTGTTCTGCTGTTTGCAATCCATGTCTTAGTGATTAATATTTAGATTATTCTCTGTCCCTGACATATTTTATTACTGCACTGTTGCTAGAATTTCTTTAGTATACTGTTCTCTGTGATTTGCATGCAAAATGCTGTAAATTATTTATTATGCAAAGGCAGTGTGATGCAGTTTCATTTAAAACATGTAAGCATAATTGTAACTTCTCTATATTCTGTTTTGTGAGTTTGAAACTTTTGTGCTTTACAAGATTTCTAAAAGGTTAGTCTTCTGTCTCCATGACCCAACTTCATAGTTTTGGTAACAGGTTTTAGCAAGGTTTAATTTTGATTATTTACCCAGTCATGTTAATGCTAGAGTTTTCTAAGTATATTGTTAGGGAAGCCTTATTGAACAGTCTTATCGGAATTATGGTATATTAAGACCATATAGGCAGTTGTTGTTCTCAAAGCCAGAATGATCATAAGCCCACCCTGTGATGGACATGATGATACACATACGGTCAAGGATATTGTATTCATGAAATGGAATGGTAAAGGTCCTCAACTGCTATGAAAATGCTAGTTTGCATAATACTAGAAAAATGAATTATGAAGTAATATTTTAGCTAGAAACTAAAATTAATAAATAAATAAATAAATAAATAAATAAATAAATAAATAGACATGTCTTAAACTGAAGGGCATGCATCATTTCATGCACCTTCTGTCATACTCTAAAGGATGTCTTGTTAAATTAATTCCCAGTATACAATATTCTGAAAGCTACAGAAAACAGGTGGATAGGTATGAAAGTTTCCTCAGGGAGAGGTCTCTGAACTCATGACCATTTTTACAGACTCAAGGATAATGATAGTCACCTCTTATTATTTTCACTCAAGCTGTTAATATGCTACATTCTCCACGCAACCTTTGTCTTATTAGTGGATGATTTTAACATTGGTATGGATGGATCCTGGTAAGAGAGACCCACCTAGTCAAAAACAACAATACGTGGTAGCTAGAGAATTATTTTTTGCCACTGATGACTTGAACTTAATTGGTGTATGGAGGTTATGTCATTCAAATGCCAATTTTTTTATGTTTATGTACTATGCTTCATCCAAGGGTATCAAAAGCTGAGACGACATACAATTGAGTAATAAAATTGCTGTACGTTTTATTTATGATGTGTTAATTAATTCAAGGCCCCTATCTGGCCATACTATTCTAGTATGGATTTACCAAGATGAGATCTTGGCAAAAAGGTGTCAACTGCAAAATTTCAATACACATGGGTTATAAAACAAAGATAACATATAAAGAATAAGACTATTCATTTGTGGGAGTTTTTTTTTTCAAGTATGGGGCTGAAAGTTATACTTAGTGGGGATAAACAGAAAAAGCTAGGCAGCATTCAACTGTAGTTAGAAAACAAAAAGGACCAAGAAGTGTGAATAAACATCATTCTATGACATTATGAATTAAAAAAATGGCTACAGAAGTGTATTGCATGAGAATGTAAGTGACAAATGGGAAAGTTATA
>NC_056737.1:957070762-957095762 GCF_019279795.1 Protopterus annectens
AGTCAGACAGATAGAACAATCTATGTTATTTCTGGTGCACTTAGCTGATTAATAAAATTAATATATTAAAATATTTCTTATATTTTAGATTTTACAGGAATTTTGGGTAGTGTATAAGTTCCATGGTATGTTGTATATACTCAGGGATGTATAGGTTGTCAGTCTTACATTAAGATGCAATGACTAGGATTTATAAAAGCCCGCACTTTTCACTAAGCTCATGTGTGTGACAAGCAGCAATGAGCATGTTTATTTATATTCATTAAAAAATGCTGCACATTGCAACCAGCTGCAAAACAAGGGTAAGCAGCAGAATGTGCTAATGAGCAATAAGTAGGTGAAATGCATGCTAATGAAGGCATAGGTAGGTGAAATGCATGCTAGTGAAGGCATAGGTACGTGAAATACATGCTAATGAAGAAGTCAGCATGGTGGAGCAATTCAGGAGCATACAAAACCCACACATACCCATTACACTGCCTTTGGCCAGAATTTCCAATATTCTTTGGAATACAGCCACAAACGCACTTAGAAAAAATGTTGGGGGTCAGTGCTGGTATCGTTAACCTCTGTGTGCAACAGGCTCTAATGTAAAGTGCTGATGCTGCTGTGGACAGATGTCAGCTTAAAAGGTGAAGAGTATTCAGACCACATTTGAATTTGACCTGTCATGGACTTCATGATACAGAACTTCATGATACAGAAGTATTAGAGTGCTACAGGGTAGACAGAGAGTCCTTAGAGGAAATAGTCAACTTCTGCTGCCCTCACCTGAGGTCCAGAGAAATCATGGATAATCCACCCCAGTGGAAACTGAGGAATTTATATCCTTATGTATATGAGACACAGACACTTTTTAGAGACTCACAGGGATCATATTAGGGATGCTACAGGCCTTAGCCTTGAGTATAATATATCAATTTCTAAATGCTATGCTGAAACATGTAAGGGTGCATATCTGGCTTTCACCATGCAACATTTGTATGGCATAGCAAATTTCCCTGAGGTTTTGGGTGCCATAGAATGCACACACACACACACACACACACACACACACACACACACACATGCGCATGCACACACACACACACACACACACACACACACACACACACACACACACACACACACACACACACACACACACACACACCAAAGTAAAAGCCCAACTTGGTGAACAGGGAAAGAGGTACACCAACAGAGAATATTCCTCTGACAACTGTCTGGGGATATGCAATGTCCAGGATATAATTTTTAATAAGTGAGCAGGTTACCCTGCCAGTTTTCACAACTGTCAACGCACACATATGAACATTTTTTTTTTAATGTCAGGTACATACAACAAGCTTAACCAAATTTTTTTGTAAAAATGAAAAACTTTACATTGCCACTTCAAAGATAATTTCTAAAATGTGTTCATACACTCAAACAAATGTTGCCATAAAGGAATGTAACATTAGATGAAGACCATTCCAGTAATAACTGCTATACTTTCTATAACAACACAAATAGGCAAAATGCAGACATAACACAATTTTCTCTAAAAAAAATAACATCATAATTATTTATTTATTTATTTATTCATTCATCCATTTATTTATTTATTTTACATTTGTTTACTGGGGAAGTCCAACTAGGACAGAGGCCATTTTCAGAAGAGACCCAGGGATAAATGCCCCCATAATATTGTAGATATTATTTGTAAAGAATCAGCATGTACCTTGGCAGGATTTATAGTAAAGTTTGCCAAAAGCAATGCAATTGCAGCAGTCAAACAGCGGCATCTGAAGTTGGTGAATCCAAACACTCTTCCCTAATATGATACAAGTTCCATAGTCCCAAGTTGTGCTTGTATAGAGCAGATTAGCTCCTCTGGACATGATGAATATGTAAATCATGTTTCAGCTCATTATAAGTTATGAATCACTTAATCTGCTTGAATGAAGCTATAATGCAAACATTTCATAAATATATCAAAAGCGAGTACTGCTCACAAAAGAAAGGGAAGGACACACTCTTGTACTGCATACATGTGTTTTATTGTAACAGTAATTCTAAGGTTAAATGGTATAGATATCAAATTCATCTACTGTGAATTGGCAAGGGATAACTATGAGAAAGTGGTTATATTGCCCCATAAATGTCGAAGTTTGAGTATATGTGTTCCACTTTATCTGCCTCATCAATACCTCTCTGTATTTGACATATACTGTTAATATTTTCAATGTTTCATTTTAATACCATTGTTTCAAGTAGAGAGCATGATGTCTGTGTGAAACTAGGGTCCTTAGCATCCACATTGTTATGATAGAAGACCACAGAGAAGTCATTACACAGATATATATTTTTTCTTTGGCTTCATCTTTCACACAAAGCTTGGCATTGCATGTCAGTGATTGGCAACAGTTACTAGCAGTGAACAGCCATTCACTTCCAAAGGTGAAAACTTAAAAATTTAAACTGGACTGCCATTATTAGCACAAATAAGACTGGCAATGGTATCCTTCCATCAACACTCTGGAGAGTACTGAGTGAAAAAATAAACCTGCTATGTATCTTTCTCTGTAACTGACTGTGTTAATGTAGTAAATTGTGAGTAATCATAGAATTAATGCAGGATCTGAATCCAGATTACAGATAGTTTTACTGAGAGGGGTCAGAACAGTTAGGTATTAAACCTGAAGTATAACTGTTAAGTTGTACCGTGATATTTGCAATCCAACTCTGCAAGGAATTTTAGATAACTTAACTGTAATCTGTATGAAATCTGTTAAGAATAAAAATGATCACAGATAATTTGAATATACTGGCATATGTATAATTTAAACAATGCTAAGTAGTGGCTGGCAAAAAAACTTTTATCGTTTATATATAAATATATCTGTGCATCAATGTTTTAATGGGCTAATTCAGGGTTTAATTCCAGTTTCTGATACTTTGAATGTACTACTCACAATAACACAAATGTTTTCTTGTTAGAATTTGAACTATTGTTATTATAATACAGCATTAGTGTATGCATGATGTAGTATATATGTCATTTAATAAAGTGTGAGGAAATAAAGTCAGTAACATAATGAATATGGGAATATGAATAATTAATCCAGAGTCTTTGAAATATGCCCAAAGTAGTAATCACGACTGTAACACATTTTCTTTAAAACAATATAATTCTGATTTGTATACAAAATGAGCTTATGTTCTATGTTGTATGGCCCTTTCCTAAAGAAATGTAATTTCACGAAGGCATGATGATTTGTAACAGTAATGTAAGTTATCATATGGCAAATACTGTTAAAAGATTGAGGGCTGGATTCCAAAAGATAGGTCTGGACAGTGCAATACACCACAGGAAGATATTAACACATCATCAGTGGACACAGTTTCATAAGGTACACTAAAATAAGACCAAGTAGTTATTTCTTCACAGTAGAATAATTGCAGGCTTTATTCATGCCCAGCAGATTCCAAAACAGAATGGGTGTGCCCAACTAAATTTAAATTAAACATAGTAATTTGACAAGAATTTCTTGAAACCACAAGGCACAGGTACCTGCTCATTAACCTCTTCCTTCTCCTTGTATGATAACAAAACAACTATGCGTTTTGCTATTAGTGACTGATGATACTTTCTCCATATTTATTTATTTTTTCATTACTTGATACTGGTACAACAATACTGATTTAATATATCTATGTTTATACCACTGATTGAATTAATCTGGCAACCAACTAAATTCCTGCTTTTATGTATATAATCTGTTTATATTACTGTAATCACTATGTGTAACACTGTTTCTACTTCTGTATCAATTTATGTTTAATTTTTTTCTGTATCTAAGTTCTTATTGATGCTTTTCTCCCCGGGTCTCCACTGAAAAAGGGCTCTTTTAGGCCCAGTAGACTTTCCCGGTAAACAAATGCAATAAAATAAATAAATAAATAAAATATGTGCCTAATTTTAATGCTACTATATTCCACAAATTCTTAGGGAAACCTGAAGATTATGCAAACCAAACTTAAAAGAATGCAACTTGCATTTAATGCACAGTAGGTTGAGGTACTGCAAGCAATCATAGCAGATAATCTGCAAAGGTATTTTCGTACTTTCTAGAAGACAAATATGGTTGACAAGGTTGTTTGCAGCTGATCATAGGCTGGGGCATGAGAGATCTGAACTGGACACTGATTCACTGCCATATTTCTAGGTATCCTTCAAAAGACATGGTGGGTGAAGGTGCGAGTGAGGAGACAGCTAATCTGCAGGACGTAATGTACACCTTATGAGATGTTAGAATTATTATTGTGGGGAAGCCTGACACCTACATTCTCCTACATTATTTCTTGCTCCTAGCTTCTGCCACCATCCCTTCAAATGTGTGATTTTTCCTACATGAAACATGAGTTGCTGTGTGGGTTGCTCAGATAATGCTTATGTCTGTCAAATGCTTTTCCAAAGTGGCAGGAGTTTGAATCATATCAAACACTATATGATGTTTTTAATGCTATGTAGGTGTTGGTTACATATGTCATTAACTTATCATTATCTCGTTAGTCGTATTCATGGTTCGACTCTCCACCCCTGCCTGCTCATTATTGGAAAAAACTTTTATTGTACAGAGCATGATGGAATCATTATGATGACTAACTTAAGAGTAACACCACAGACACTGCCACAAATGCCCCATAAACAAAAACGTTTTTATATCTCTCTCTTTCATCCCCGCTTCTGCCTCGTTACTCTTTGTCCTCAGCATTTGTTTGATGCCTGGTACCAAGCAGCTATTGTAACGCCTGGTAAATGGCAGTTCAACTTTTATAGAAAAAAACGGTGAGTTTTTACCTTCAGCTGCCTTAGTCTGCTGCTCCTTGTCCTATTGTGTTTAGCCTTACTATGCTACGTAAAGATAGACAGGTAACTGTACGTGACAGTTATTATATGTTGAACATCCTGCAGAGTTGAATGTACATCATGCTGTTATGAATTATCGTACACACAAGCTTCCATGCTTCAAAGTGTTTCCATAGTCCCTTCAAATGTGTTTGTTTTTGCACCTGACATTCGGCTTTCAAGGTAGTGTGATCAGCTACTTATCGTGTCCATAAACTGTTGATGCAGACTGACAGGTGTTTGAGTCCATCATCAGGTCTGCAAATATCAAACATTATGATTTATCATTACGTTTTGTCCTATGGTTTCATGCATACATCTGTGATTCCACCAGCAGTGACATTCTTAGCCCCACATGTGGTTCATAATCAGCCTGTTAATGCTCATACCTACCAGGAATAAGTGCACGATATTTGGCCATTTCAAACAGCCATGGGGAAACAATCATATTACAATAAACAAATCTTCAAAATATTGTAGTCATACACACAGAAGATGATACAATGAATTATTTTGGATTGCAGTGCACTTCCTTTTAAGTCGGACACCTACATGTAAGTTATCATGTATTGACTCTAGTACTTAGTTATGTCATACAGATACAATTGCAGAAGGAGCAGTACAGCATGCCTTTAATCCATGGACAGCCATCAGATATAAGGACAGTGTAAGTATACAGCCTCATTATCCATATAATGAGACTTTACTGCAGTTGTCATAAGAAATGTGTAAATCATGGTACAGAAAATATTAACACAATGCATATCTGTTCTGAAATGGATCAGAATCAGAACTCATTATATGTCTGTACTCCTTATTTACATGAGGGTTGTTATGGAGTACCATATACCACAGTTAATTCCCATTCTAAGTTCAAAACTCACAAAAATAATTATACATGTGCAGATACTTTGCAATCAAGTCATGCTAATGGGCTTGATAGCAGTGCACTTTTATACAAAAAGAAAGTAATATCAGTGCATTTTATTACCTGTGTATGTTGTATTGGACAGCTGTACTCAAGATATGATGTATTCACTGCAATGCTGTCTAAACTTTACAATCCAAGGCATTACACTTGGAAATTATGTAAAATGGTGTGGGACCTTTGCACACATAACTGCTAAGTGGTATTGAGTAGTGTATTTGCATATGAAATATTGACAGTCACACAATAAATGATGAAGATTTGCTTGCAGTCAGCCTGAGCTGAACATCAAGAATGGTTGGTTGTTAATCCACTGTTTGACAACTTTGTCATCACTGCACTATACTGCGAAACAGCTACGTGTCAATCCACTGTTTCACAACTGTGATTATCATCACTGCAGTGTACTGTGAAAGAGTTATGTGCCAATCCACTGTTTCACAACTGTGATTATCATCACTGCACTGTACTGTGAAAGAGCTATGTGCCAATCCACTGTTTCACAACTGTGATTATCATCACTGCACTGTACTGTGAAAGAGCTACGTGCCAATCCACTGTTTCACAACTGTGATTATCATCACTGCACTGTACTGTGAAAGAGCTACGTGCCAATCCACTGTTTCACAACTGTGATTATCATCACTGCACTGTACTGTGAAAGAGCTATGTGCCAATCCACTGTTTCAAAACTGTGATTATCATCACTGCACTGTACTGTGAAACAGCTACATGCCAATCCACAGTTTCACAATTGTGATTATCCTCACTGTACTGTGAAACAGCTACGTCCCAATCCACTGTTTCACAACTGTGATTATACTCATTGCATTGTACTGTGAAACAGCTACATCCCAATCCACTGTTTCACAACTGTGATTATCATCACTGCACTGTACTGTGAAACAGCTACATGCCAATCCACTGTTTCACAACTATGATTATCCTTACTGCACTGTACTGTGAAACAGCTATGTCCCACTGCCACAACCACATTGTCTATGATTGAAAGGAAGCATAAGTTATCTGAGCAGTATGTATTTGCTTGTGATCAACACATCATTGTTTTTTTCTGCTTGTCAAGACATTCCTTTTCACACAAATCTATAATGTACCCTATCATTTTTTTTTCTACTTTTAGCACAAACAATTGTTCTGGTAAACAGTGATTAAGTCATCCTATTAAATGTGCTCCATCTCTCAGCTGAAGTTAAAATTTTCTCATGGTGCTTGCAGTTGTTGCAGTATACTCTAAATTGTGTACGTAAATAAGTTGATGGTTCAAATCCCACAGTGACTGACTGTTATGAGTGTATGTGTGTGTGTCTCTTTATTGCTAGAGTAATGGCTTCACCCACAGATCTGATGCGTAGCATTATAGTGGGAGGGGTGTCTCCCACCACATTCAGTCCCTTTTAGCACACACATCTGTCTTGACAATGGCAATGTCCTCCTTTCAAATTTGCACTTTTCTCACTGCTGTAGTTCAACTCATCATGTGGCACTTGCACTACATACAATATCCCCTGGCATGTGATAGATAGCTGGTTAAATCAAAACATTTAATCACTTGTATCTGTGTGAATGTGAATGTACAGAAAGGTAGTAATGGTGTCACCCACAGGTCTGATGTATAGAAGGATACTACTTTCTGTCCATGCTAGCCACATATTGATAAGGACATTTGTTTAAATGGGATTTATCTCACAACTGCTGTTAGCCTTCTTCTGCGGTGTCAGGAAATGTAACAATGTTCTCTAGCTTGTGGATTTAGGCATGACTTTAAATCTAGCACTGTCTAAGTATTTTACAGTTGCGCTTTTACAGTCACACAGATGACTGGATTATGCAACACATGTACTTATGTACAGTTAATGCCATGCAATATATTGACACAAGAAGACAAATCACACCACAGTACAAACAAAAAAATGATTGACTTCAACAATTGGCTAAGTTTCTGGTCTCATTGTAAGGGGATCCAGTATCTGCCTGCTTGGGATGACATGACTGACTGACCTCAGTGCTTTGCCAGAGATGGCCTGCATCTGTCAGCCCTGCATTTCCAGGTACTGGCTAAGGATTTTGCCACCCCTATAGTGCCTTTTTTAGGTGGTGTTCCAAAGACCAAACTACCACTATAACAGCTATAAATAAATACAATCTGAGGGCCATGCTGCTCAATGCTAGAAGTCTAAACCTCAAGATACACTCACTCAAAGCACTCTTGAAAATGGAGAACATCGACATTTGTGCTGTAATGGAGACCTGGTTTAAAGCGGAAGAAAGCACTCCTGCGCTACCAGGCTATAACTCATTTCACACCTTTTGGCCCCGAAACATAGACCAAATCTCCAAAGGTGGTGGTGTATCCATATTTATGAAGGATATGCACACCTCCAGACTAGTAGCCCAGCATAACACATCTGGGATACTTCAGGTACAACTAACACTGGGTAAGACGGCGATCCAGGTCATAGCCTGCTATAGGTCTCCAACCATGTCCCTAGACGCTCACTTCACATTTATAAGTACCCTGGAATCCATCAAGGTCCAACCCAACACTCTCTTACTAGGACACTTCAAATATCCCTCCATCAACTGGGAAAACTACTCATGCACCAATATACTGGCCCAATGCTTCCTGGAATACATCAGTTCCAATGCCCTGGACCAGCTCATTCTGACCACCACTACAGGAAGCAACATCCTTGACCTGGTTATTAATAACATTGGCAAACCAATAGTCAAGTCCTCCCTGGTCAAAGCCGACCATACACTAATCACCATGGAAATCCACATCCCCCCCCCCCCCCGCAAATGTAACCATCTTGAAAAACTTCTCTAAAGCTGACTTTGGACTCCTAAAAATAAAGGTAGTTAACTTCACGGCACCCATGCCAATGGAAAATAGCTGCATGACTGCCAATTATGCACCAGTTCACTGTATGAACATGTACATAAATGCATTGAACTAGTCATACCCAACAGAACCAAGACGCTCTCCTGCAAAAAAAGGAAGCCAATCTGGTGGTCCTGTGCCATTAATAAACTCTACAACAGAAGGAAGAAACTGTTGCAGAAAAAGGTGAAGTCCCAAGATGGGAAAAACTACCTGATTAGCCTCGACAAAAGAAACAAAATCCCTCATCAAATCCTCTAAAGCCAGCTACAAAGGCAGAATTGTGGTAGACACTAAAAACAGTCACAAAGCCTTCTACAGTTATATCAAGAACCTCCATGCCAATACCCAGATTTGCTCTGAGTTACTGCACAATGGTCCCTCCTATACTGAACCAACAGGTATTGCCAACGTACTGGCTGACAGATTCAGTGCCAACTTTACACCTCTACCCCCAAAGGACCAATCACAATACCAAACAAATGCCAAGCACCTAGCATTGCTGCAGTGCAGGTTAAAGCTGCATTGTCAAAGGCCAAGAATACAGCTTCCATGGGACCTGATAATATCTATGACTGTGTTCTACATGAACTACAAAGTGAACCAGCACCACATGTGTGTGTCCTGTTCAGTCACAGCCTCACCTCAGGCTTTGTCCCTACCGAATGGTGCACTGCTACAGTCAGCCCTCTCCATAAAGGGGGAGTGACAACAGACCCTGGAAATTATCGCCCCATTAGCCTGACAAGGCTGATATGTAAAGCAATGGAGGGCATAATCATGGACCTGATTAACAAAGATATTGGAAATCTCCAAACTCTAGACCACATGCAGTTTGGCTTTGTAAAAGGGAAATCGTGCCTGCTCAATCTGGTTGACTTCTTTGAGCCAGTCACCAGGGCTGTGGATGAAGTTAAGGCAGTGCATACAGCCTACCTTGAACTGGCCAAGGCCTTTGATACCATTCCTCACTCAAGAATTATTGATAAAATCAACAAACTAGGCATCAACCCCTATATCACTAGGTGGGTTGCAAATTGGCTCCTAGATAGAACACACAGTGTGAAAGTAGTGGACTCCAAGTCAGACTGCTGACCAGTCACGCATGTAGTCCCACAGGATCAGTCTTTGGTCCTCTCCTGTTCAGCATCTACTTCTCAGAAGTACAGGCCAAAACAAAGGGACATTGGCTGACCAAGTTCAGAGACGACTGCAAACCGGGAGCCATTGTTAACTCCCCAAGTGATGCAGACATCTTATACAAAGTCCTCACTGAGATCAATGACTGGTGTCGAAACCATGGCCTTAAGCTTAACGCCAAAAAATGCATCATCATCCCCTTTGGTAAAAACTCAGTTCCCACTATTTACCACATCGATGGGAGCCCACTGAACACTGAAGGCATTATAAGAGATCTGGGGACACATGTTGACAGCAACCTCTCCTTAGACCACCACATTGCCACTGTGGTCAGAAAGTTTTTCTATGTGGCACATCTCATTACCAAGGGTTTTGCATCCAGGATGAAAGAGGTCATCGTCTCTCTCTACTCTTCCCTCATTAGACCAAACATCGAGTATAATGCCCCATTTGGCATATACCTCACTAGATACATTCAACAGCTGGGGAGTCCACAGAAGTACCTCATGAAGAGGATCCTAGGTGATAAACACATGCCCTACATGGACAGACTCAAAAGACTCCAGCTATTCTCTGTCTGATATCGCCTACTTAGCGGCAATCTCTGCTTGACTTACAAAGCCATGTCTGACCCATCTCTGTTAGAAATGCTACATCTAAAGAAATCCCAATCCCTCTGCACCAGATGCTCCAGAGACCTCAACCTCATTACCACAATCAACAGAACATGCTGAAGGGACAGCTTCCTCACCCAGATACTGCCTATGCTCTGGAATAGACTTCCCATACATGTCAAGCAGAGCACCTCACTGTCCCTTTTCAAGAGAAATCTTGATGAGTGGATGGGTAATAGAAAGTTCACCCCGGGGATCACTACAATGGCTCTACTTGATAGAGGCACTGGGGACTAATGTCGGGTGGCATGATGCCAGGGCACTTCTATGGGCTAGGCTTGTAAAGGCTCCAGAGCCATTAGCCTAGTACACACCAATGAACCTATGAACTCTTCCAATCAATTTGTAGGCACACATATGCATTTCACCACCATGATGATGTCATGCATTCAAATTTGCTCTGTCTCACAGTTGCAATAAGACTTTTCCTGTGGTGCATGCAGTCAATGTAATATCCTGCAGCTCGTGTACTTAAATTGGTGAATGTTTGAAACCAGCCATGGGTGCGTAGTATGAGTGTGTGTAATTTTAGTGCTAGGGGTAAATGATGTCTATAACAGTTCTAATGTGTAATATTACTGTGGTAGAGGGATTCTTCATTAAGTTTAGCCAAATGAATGCTTTGCACCACAGTGATGATGTCATGCCTTCAGCTATGTTCTGTCTCACACCAGTGGTATGACTTTGCTTGTGGCACATGTCGTTAATGTACAGTTCTATAAATTGTGGACTTAGATAGGCAGGTGTTCAAAAAAGGACAACTTAATGTGAGCGTAGTGAAATGCCACATATAACATTGCATTAAAATTCTTTCTATTCCTTTTGGTCCTAACAAAGGCCTTTAAATGAACTGAGGTTTTCATGCCAGTAAAATAGGTATTCTGTGATGGATGTGGTGAGAATTTTTCTGTGGCACATGCAATTGATACTGCTTTCTAGTCAGATAGACAGTAGTTCAAATATGAGAATGTGCATGTAAAACAATACTGACAGACAATAACTACATACCCAACAAACAGCTGTATGCTAAATCAACTTGTGTGAACAGTAAAATTGCTAAATTCTTTTGATCCCTCAGAATAATTTGCATTTTATACGTAACCATCAAAAGCCTTTCTAAGTTCCTACCTTGAAGTGTGTTCTTTCTGACACCTGTCCATTGCTATGTCCTGTGACAGACACAGTTAACACACAGCTCTATTGAGTTTAGAGTATGATAGACAAGGGTTTAAATCTAGTAAAGTATATTTGTTAGACAATTATGACAGACAGGAGTAACTTAGCCAAAGACAGGAAATCTGGCACAGTAAGAGGCCACATTTCATAGGTCTCAGACTCCATGTTGTGGGAGCCATAACCATTCCAAAAGGATACTGATGCAATCACTTCAAGTGCGTTCTTCATGACATGACAGATATGCTTCTTTCTTTGTCATAAATAATTGATGCACTTCTTTCTGAGGTCTAACTTCAAGTATTTGTTCAAGCCTTGCATTATTTAGTTCTCAAAAATAATGATCTGCATTTCATGACTTCATGCAAGCATTTCCGTATACCTTTTATTATTTTGTTCACAATATAGGGCTTGTAAAGGCAATAGTGACTTATTCATCAGTTGTTGATGTGTGCCATGCTGTAAATTTCTCTCAAAGCGTGAGTAGACCTATGTTGTGATACTTTCTTGTGGTCTTGGTGGATGTCATGATACTTTCTTGTGGTCTTGGTGGATGTCATGATACTTTCTTGTGGTCTTGGTGGATTGCAGAAGTTATTGTAGTCATTGTTGTTCTTCCATTTGAGCATGCCCAGTATAATGATGTTGTAGATGCACGCCATTTAGCACTAAGGACATTAAGCAATGTCATCACATAGTTCTTGTCATTTGTCCTTCATTGTCAAAAAGTAATAGAATTAGCCTCTAGAAGGATGACTTTGCTAACATTAGCACAATGGAGGTATTGTCCTATGTGTGATGGATAACAACATTTGTTATATCTCAGGGTACGGTCGGTGTATGTGAAATCTAAGTTATCAACAGTTCGCTTACTGATACACGTTAATGTTTCACCTGGCTTTGATTTATGTTACTGTACTGTCATACAGGTATTACTAATGTGTTTAACAAGGCTTACTTAATGGCTAAATATTAAGTACAGTATGATGCTATAGTACACTCACATGTGTACTTTGATAAACTACTCCATTTCAATGTGCATGGTGTGGCAGTTGCAGCAGGAAGGACACACATTAAATGACTGACTATACTCAATGCATCATACTTGGTTACTTATAACATGACAGCCGATACATTCCCCTGCTGCTGTTGTTATTATACAATACTGCTGGCATGTAAGTTTGTTTGGTCAAAGCTTTGTATAGGCTACCTACTCATTTATGTTATTTGCATCACACAAACATACATACATACATATATACATACATACATCATAAGCACAGTGATATATGGACATTCCAACACACACAAAGCAGTTGTCAAGGGACTGAGTACACATGAGTTTGTCTTGATTTATATGCAAGTTAGTAGATGTCACATGACCATACCCATCATTTTGCAAGAACGTGCATCTCACATCTGCTATAGCTAGATAGCGGTAGGTATGGATAGGTGAACAGTATTCAGTTAATATGCTGGTTGAATTGACAGTTAAGTACATATGTCATGTCCTTCTGGACTGCAGTACATACATACATACATACATACATACATACACACATATACAGCATGTATGAACAGTCACACTTTCTACCCTTAACTACATACAGGTTGCTACCAGATATGCTTCTTTTCCAAATGAATACTATTATTAGAATGATTTCACAGGTGCACATGATTCTTGTCATTATTTCCCCATTGCTACAGGTGTGTACACTGTCATAACAACATTTGCCCATCGTTACAGGTGTGTACACTGTCATAACAGCATTTCCCCATTGTTACAGGTGTGTACACTGTCATAACAGCATTTCCCCATTGTTACAGGTGTGCACACTGCCATAACAGCATTTCCCCATTGGTACAGGTGTGTACACTGTCATAACAGCATTTGCTCATTGTTGCAGGTGTGTACACTGCCATAACAGCATTTCCCCATTATTACAGGTGTTTACACTGTCATAACAGCATTTGCCCGTTGTTATAGGTGTGTACACTACCATAACAGCATTTGCTCATTGTTACAGGTGTGTACACTGTCATAACAGCATTTCGCTATTGTTACAGGTGTGTACACTGTCATAACAGCATTTCTCCATTGTTACAGGTGTGTACACTGTCATAACAGCATTTCCCCATTGTTACAGGTGTGTATACTGCCATAACAGCATTTTCCCATTGTTACAGGTGTGTACACTGTTACAACAGCATTTGCCCATTGTTACAGGTGTTTACACTGTCATAACAACATTTGCCCATTGTTACAGGTGTGTACACTGTCATAACAGTATTCCCCATTGTTACAGGTGTGTACACTGTCATAACAGCATTTCCCCATTGTTACAGGTGTGTACACGGCCATAACAGCATTTCCCCATTGTTACAGGTGTGTACACTGTCATAACAGCATTTGCCCATTGTTGCAGGTGTGTACACTGCCATAACAGCATTTCCCCATTGTTACAGGTGTTTACACTGTCATAACAGCATTTGCCCATTGTTATAGGTGTGTACACTGCCATAACAGCATTTGCCCATTGTTACAGGTGTGTACACTGTCATAACAGCATTTCCCCATTGTTACAGGTGTGTACACTGTCATAACAGCATTTCCCCATTGTTACAGGTGTGTACACTACCATAACAGAATTTGCCTATTGTTACAGGTGTGTACACTATCATAACAGCATTTGCCCATTGTTATAGGTGTGTACACTGTCATAACAGCATTTCCCCATTGTTACAGGTGTGTACACAGTCATAACAGCATTTCCCCATTGTTACAGGTGTGTAAATTGCCATAACAGCATTTCCCCATTGTTACAGATGTGTACACTATCATAACAGCATTTGCCCATTGTTACAGGTGTGTACACTGTCGTAACAGCATTTCCCCATTGTTACAGGTGTGTACACTGTCATAACAGCATTTTCCCATTGTTACAGGTGGGTACACTGTCATAACAGCATGTGCCCATTGTTACAGGTGTTCACACTGTCATAACAGCATTTTCCCATTATTACAGGTGCGTACACTGTCATAACAGCATTTGCCCATTGTTACAGGTGTGTACACTGTCATAACAGCATTTGCCCAATGTTACAGGAGTGTACACTGTCATAACAGAATTTGCCCATTATTACAGGTGTGTAAACTGTCATAACAGCATTTCCCCATTGTTACAGGTGTGTACCCTATCATAACAGCATTTCCCCATTGTTACAGGTGTGTACACTATCATAACAGCATTTCCTCATTTTTACAGGTGTATACACTGTCATAACAGCATTTGCCCATTGTTACAGGTATGTACACTGTCATAACAACATTTCCCCATTGTTACAGGTGTGTACACTGTCATAACAGCATTTGCCCATTGTTACAGGTGTATACACTGTCATAACAGCATTTGCCCATTGTTACAGGTGTGTACACTCTCATAACAGCATTTGCCCATTGTTACAGGTGTGTACACTGTCATAACAGCATTTGCCCATTGTTACAGGTGTGTACACTGTCATAGGATTTCCCCATTGTTACAGGTGTGTACACTGTCATAACAGCATTTCCCCATTGTTACAGGTGTGTACCCTATCATAACAGCATTTCCCCATTGTTACAGGTGTGTACACTATCATAACAGCATTTCCTCATTTTTACAGGTGTATACAATGTCATAACAGCATTTGCCCATTTTTACAGGTGTATACACTGTCATAACAACATTTCCCCATTGTTACAGGTATGTACACTGTCATAACAACATTTCCCCATTGTTACAGGTGTGTACACTGTCATAACAGCATTTGCCCATTGTTACAGGTGTATACACTGTCATAACAGCATTTGCCCATTGTTACAGGTGTGTACACTGTCATAACAGCATTTGCCCATTGTTACAGGTGTGTACACTGTCATAACAGCATTTGCCCATTGTTACAGGTGTGTACACTGTCATAACAGCATTTCCCCATTGTTACAGGTGTGTACACTGTCATAACAGCATTTCCCCATTGTTACAGGTGTGTACACTGTCATAACAGCATTTCCCCATTGTTACAGGTGTGTACACTGTCACAACAGCATTTCCCCATTGTTACAGGTGTGTACACTGTCACAACAGCATTTGCCCATTGGTACAGGTGTGTACACTATCATAACAGCATTTGCCCATTGTTACAGGTGTGTACACTGTCATAACAGCATTTAACCATTGTTACAGGTGTGTACACTATCATAACAGCATTTGCCCATTGTTACAGGTGTGTACACTGTCATAACAGCATTTCCCCATTGTTACAGGTGTGTACACTGTCATAACAGCATCATTATTGTTTTCTTTATACACGTATATGCTATAATATCAGTCATGTATATGTAAATGTTTGCCTTTTATTACTCACACACTCTCACAGAATACATCATATTGGGAGTGTAGGTTCATATGTCTGTACCACAGGTGTAGCTAGGCATACTCACTGTACTCCTGTGTGTACAAATTTTTCTGAGAACATCTCAGAAAATGCATAATGGAATCAGTGCATACGTTTTTTAAAACTGTCTAAGCTATTGTATAATGTACATTCCTATGCAACACATGCTTTGCTAAGACAATTTTACCTACAAAATAGCATTTTTATGGTTAAAAGTGTCAACAATTGACAATAAAATCCTCTTTCTAAAGTGCATAGTGCAGTATTTTCAAGTTTACATTTTTATAACTGATAGGTGGGAGGTGGGGCAACAACATAATGTTTTTCACAACATATAGCTTTCTGGATAGATGTCTGATGTGCACTTCCTGCAGTATACACAATACTCCTAATATATGTGCTTTCCCTGTAAACTGTTATCTAAAATATCCACTTCAACATCATTTCACATGCATCACATTTGCTCCCATTGTAACACTCAAGTTGTATCCCTCTCACATCCTTTTATCAATATTTCCATTTTATTTTGTTGATGTATACCTAAGTGGACATGATTACTTCTGTAGTTATCAATAACTGTAATTAGTGTTGCTTGTACATTAATCTACTTATATATAACTACATATTCCTTGCTAAGCTCCCTCTTTGCCTTAATTATGTACTTCAAGAAGCCCTTGTCTTGTATTGCGCTGTCCCCATATGATCACTTACTGAGGGTGAGTCTATTTACAACCTGTTGTTTATATTGTGTGCTCGAGCACATCTGCACCTCAGTGTGGCTACTAGCAGGTGTTCTGGGTATAGTTATGTGCTGCTTAATGTGGAGAACTGTTTGGTGACTTGCATATTCAAACAGCACTGTTGCTCATTGCACTAACACAAGCAAAACAAGTAGGTTTAGTGAGATGTGTACACACTCGCCAACATATAGCCGGTTACGACTGCAGATTTCCATTCATGAAAAGAGTTGCATATAGCTGAGACACTTACATACATCAACTTATTGCATTAGCTTATCACTAATCTTTGCTAATTGCTGATCAATGGCTTGTATTTCAAGTTTTATTATGCTTGAAGTCAATAGTACTGAAAAGTTTATTTTTCTGGTGAAAGAACTATTTCATTGCTACTTAGCATTTGGATCCTACATTTTATCATTTTATATATAAATTAACACACACACACACACACACATATATATATATAGGTATATAGATACATATAAATATATATATATATATATATATATATATATATATATATATATATATATATATATATATATATATATATATACATATAGAGAGAGAGAGGGGGGGAGATGATTCTAATTATAATTAATGAAACTCACAAAATTCAAGTTTACTAACATCAGCACAAACAATGAATAAAACATTAACAAACCTTTATGTATGCTCAAAGAATAACCTTGGAACATGCCACTTTCATTTTAAAATGTTCTTTCTCCAGAGGGATAAGCCATCTTACAACACCTATTTCAGGACCGGTATTCCCTAAAATCCATACTAATTATGTATACTAACTCCCAGTAGCACATAGCCCCTGAAGAGAGGACTTTTTCCTCTACCCTAGGGATTGCCCTGTCTTGCATATTTGTCCACCATCTATTTTGTCAGCCAAAGTTTGTCAACAAAACAGAGTTCAACTTTAACTAATTTCAACCAGATTAAGTGAACCCATAGATAGACTGATAGACAGACAGATAGATAGATAGACAGATAGATAGATAGATTAGATCAACCGTATATGGTTATATTAGCAATTTCTGAACATGGTTTTGATCATCACTTGCAATATTGACTAAACTCAATTAAATCACAACTCATCAAAGCTCCAAGTTGGGCTTTAATATGGGTCATGCAGGGGAACAGGTCAATGCTTCATTGCTCTGTTCTGTCAATAAATTGTACTTCTATAGCACTGGCATTTTGAGCATTGAAAAAAAATGAATATATACATACATGTATATATATATATATATATATATATATAGATATATATATTAATTAATATATATATAAATATATATATATTAATATATATATATATATATATATATATATATATATATATATATATATATATATATATATATATATATATATATATATATATATATATAAATATGTATGTATGCATGTATGCGTGTATTGTGTGTGTGTGTGTGTGTGTGTGTGTGTGTGTGTGTGTGTGTGTGTGTGTTTGTGTGTGTGTACACATGTATATATGTATGACAGTTATTGTATAGTTTGAACTGTCCTATATGGGTGACTTGAATGCACATATCGGGACAGACAGAACAGGATATGAGGACTGTCTGAGTCCAGATGGGTGGGGCAACAGGAATAAAGAAGGGGAAGCCATTTTAGACTTCTGTCTGGCAAATGGCTTGATAGTAGGCAATACATGGTTCAAAATGGAGACAGTCACAAGATCACATACAAGAGTAGCAAACATGCAACTCAGGTACACTTCCTCCTAATAAGGAAAAGACACTGGGTTAGAATCCATGATTGCAAAGTCATTCCCAGTGAAGCATTCAGTTCACAGCATAAACCACCAGTTGACACAATCAGCTGCACTCAGTGGTCAGAGAAGGCTCTGAGGTCAACAGAGACCAGGCTGAAGTCCTGGAAGGTGACTAGAGAGAAAGTACAACAGCTCAAGGAATTACTCAGGGCTCTAGCACCCCAAAAGAGGAGGAAATAGGTGGAGTTGAAGAAGAATGGAAGCGCCTAAAAACAGCATGTGTTAGGACTACAGAAAAGATATGTGGCAGAGCCAGGTATGGAAATAAGGTACATAAGGAAAGCTGGTGGTGGAATGCAGAAGTCCAGGAAGTCATCAAAAGAAAGAAGGAGTGCAGGAAGAAGTGGGAGACAGAAAAGACTGACCAGGTTATAAAGGACTAATGGTTGGCTAACAAAGAACCTAAGAAGGAAGTTGCAGTAGCAAAGAATAGGGCATTGGAGGCACTCTACCAACTTCTAGAAAGTGATTCAGTAAATGGCACAAAGAAACTATATCAGGTTGCAAGGCAAAGACAGAAGTATAAAGAAGATAGTCAGACACCCTTCATAAGGGATGCCAGCAACAACCAACTCACCAGTCCACAGGACATCAAGGGCAGATGGAAGGTGTATTCTTAATGAAGAAAACCCCACAGAAGATCTACTGCCCCAGACACAGCCTACAATGAGGGAAGAAGAGGAGTACACCCTAGAAGAAGTAAGAACAGCACTAAGGAAAATGAAGTCAGGGAAAGCAGCAGGCTCAGATGAGGTCACAGCAGATATGATAAAGATGTTGGGTGAGACAGGGGAGAAATGGCCCCTGAGGGTACTAATAGCAGTGTGGAGAGAAAGGCATATCCAAGATGACTGGAGAATAAGCATACTCATGGACTAATGGTTGGCTAACAAAGAACTTAAGAAAGAAGTTGAAGTAGCAAAGAATAGGGCATAAAAACAAACTTGGAGTTTGTTTTTATTCTGAGGAAGTTGAGCTAGAGTAGCACGATGAAAAGTGGATTTTAAAAGTACGCTTAAATAAATTTTAACTTTAAATTTTATATCATCAGTTACGTGCCTCTATTGTATCCGGAGTGCTTGGCAGCGAGCTCGGGAGGTCTTTATTGCTTCGTGTAGTGGTTTTTTGCATTTTTCTCCAGTTTGTTACTTGTGTTTGGTGATGGATCCTGAACTCGTAACTGTTGCTTCTCCGGTACGAAGCCAATCGGATAATGAGTGCAATTTGACGGCACTCATTGAACTGCTTTCGCAGAAAGTAGATGGGCTAACTAAAAGAATGGATGAATTGACCCCCCCTCAAAGTACTACACTTCAAGTATTGGGTTCGAACCGACCAGCTAACACCAGGGATGTAGACAGTACTTTTTCGGGTAACTCAGTTACAACATCTACATCTAGTGGTCCGACCGCAAATGTGGAACATGGCATTGATGTTGGACTTCAGCGTAGACCTATTGTTCCGCATGACAATGAGGGGATACCGGCTGAGATGTTTAACTTGAATTCTTGGGTTAACAGACCATTCACCTTCGCACAAGTGGTTGCACAAAATAATGTAAACACGACCGGTGAGGTAGGACATGATTTGTCTTCTAAAATGAACTTATTTGATGTAAAACTAGTAAAACTTAGGAAAATACAGCTAGAAATAGCGTATTTTCAAGAATGTATACATTTGAAGATCATCCTCAAAGGCTTAAGAGTGTGGCAATATCCAACTGGTCTCACAGAGGACTCTAAGTTTTATAAAGATCTAATTGACTTATTTGATAAGCATGGAGTAGAGTTATTAGCAACTTTCTGCCACCATTACCAACAAGCAGCAGAGTTATTAATAACAGAAACTAACCAGTTGGATTTAGAAATCAAAAATGACTTAAACTTTGTGAGATACCAGTATGAATATGAGAGAATTTTTAACAGTATTGATCAATACATGTTAAAAATTAATGCTACGAAAATTAAGAAAATTAAGAGATTTAAGAGATTATGAACTAGGGGTCGCGTACCCTAAACCCCCAACATCACAAGGCCATTTTTATCTACTGTGGGTGTGCTTGGTGAGGTACATCAGGATCGAGGTTTAGCCCCCTCGGTGAATGCTAACCAACAGCAACCTATCAATTCAGTCGACAATGGTCCAACAGTAAGAAGGAGAGAAAGGATAGCCGCTAATAACAATAACATCAGGGGAAATTACAATGACTCCACCAATTCAGCGAACAATGCAAATTTTCAGAGGAGAGCCTCGGGGTTTGTCCCACTGGGGGGGGAAGGAAAATGGGGAAGGGCAGAATGAGGAACAATTGACAATGAATGGTGCCTTGGGTGTAAACCCCACTATTGAACGGAAATGTCAGGTGTTGCAAAATAGTAACATGGACTTTAAAATTTTTAATTATTCAGACCTTATTATTACAGAGGAGATGATTGAACTATTAGCAAAAGGCCACTCTTTTGTCCCTTCAACGAACATAGATATAGCAAACACACTAATTGACTTGAAATTGTTTTGTAGGAAGTTGAATTTAGTAGCACTTATGGGTGACCACCCTGATGTCTTAAATGATTTCTATGTATCTAGTGTTTATAATCCCCCACTGCACCCATTGATATCATTCTTTGAGCAAATTAATGAATTAGACTTACGTAATATGTCAACCGCACCTACAGGCAGGAAAAAAGGTAGTAGATACAGACATAATATTAGTATTGAGGATAGAGAGTCCTTAAGATTTTTATGCCAGGCACCAGTTCGATTTATGAAGCCGAATAAAGGGGGCGGCATTGCGATTATGGATATCTTGGACTATAACAAAAGAATGTTAGAAATTTTTGAAACTGAATCGTATAGCGAAGTTTCAAGAAATGAACTTAATGGTGCCTATAGGAGGATTAGGTCCTTTATTGAGGACTTATACATAGAGGCAAGAGTGGATAAATCGGTCTATAACTATTTGGTCTGACCAGCACAGAGAATCCCAATTTTATTTGGATTCCGAAGGTGCATAAGAATGTGGACACTCCCCCAATGCGCCCACTTGTAGATGCAAGGCATAGTATTACATATTCATGTGCCAAAGTTGTTGACACTACCTTGAAGAAATATGTCTCTCTAGAACCACAGATATCTAAGGACTCTTGGTCATTTCTTGAAAGATTAAATAAGTGTGTATTTGATGAGGACTTTTTGTTCCTTACTATAGACGTAAAGGACTTGTACCCTTCTATCCCCCATGGTTTGGGGATTGAATGGGTTTCTTTTATGTTGAGACAACATGGTGCTCCGGATACAGAGATTAAATTAATGGAGGAGTTACTTGACATGGTGTTGTCATATAACTATGTCACCTTTAATAAGAAGTTTTACCATCAACAGATTGGAGTGGCTATGGGCTCCCCATGCGGAGCTAGCTTTGCCAATCTGGTTATGGCAAATTGGGAAAGGACATATGTTTTATCACACCCTATCATTCGGGAACAATTTTGCCTTTATACATGGTTCTTGGATGATATTTTTGTATTGTTCAAGGGGAAAGAAGATGAACTTAGGTATATGGTGGAGTATTGTAATAATAGTACTGACTTTTTGAAATTTACTTACACATACAGTAAAAATAAAATATCCTACTTAGATGTTGATTTAAGTAAGGATTATGGGATCAGATCGTATGAGATGAAAATTTACCATAAAGCAACGTATTCTAACTCCTTTTTGCAGTATTCCAGTTGCCACCCATCAAACCAGAAGCGATCTGTAGTGAAAGGGCAACTGGTAAGAGCTGCAAGAATGGTTTCAAGGGACAGAGATTTTGAAGATGAATGTGATACACTGTTCACATTTTTTATTCAAAGGGGTTATCCAGCTCAATTAATCCATGATTTGATTGGTGAAGTAAGATATAAAAGGGAAGTGGGTGCTTACACACCAGTCATTAATAACTGTTCGGACCAACAAGTTATGACGAGGAAGAGAGCAGACACCTCTAATCCTTTTTATTTTATTTGTACATACACCCTAGATGCTAGTAATGCTGTAAATATTATTAACAAGAACTGGTCTATATTGACTGGAGATAACCAGTTGAGGAAGTTGATTCCATCTAGTCCCAAGGTAGTCTATAGAAGAGGCAGTAACTTGAAGGCGATCTTAGAGAGGGAATACGTGAATACACACCCCCGAGCAGGGATGCACAAATGTAATATGTGTAGATGGTGTAAGTACATTGATGAAGGGGTGTCATTTTCTGTCAGAAATATGCAATTTAAAACTAAGGATAAATTTAATTGTCAAAGCAAACAAGTGGTCTACTTAGCTAGGTGTAACCTATGTCATGCGTTTTACATAGGTAAAACCGATAGAAAATTATGGGAAAGGATTTATGAACACCAATATTGTATCGGTAGGTTGAAGGTAGAAAATGCTTTAGCCAGGCATGTAAAAGAGTATGAAGGCCACAGTTTCAAATTTAGAGTAATTCACCAACTACACAGTGATGATAGGGGTGGCCCCGAATCATTGAGACTAGAGAAAAGTGAGCTTTTATGGCAGTTGCGTTTAAATGCTTGCCAATTTCCAGGTATCAATGAATGTAGCTCTATTATGTGCATTCTCCGCCTTAGGAATTTGCTTAGGTAATTAGGTTATTGGCTAAGCATTAGAGGTTTAAGTGTCTCAACTTGTAGGTAACATTTGGGGTTGTACCTTTATGACCTAAATTCATTTAAATATTTAAGTGGTTTATTATTATTATTCTTTAATTTTAATTTTAATTATTATGTTTATTTAACTTCATTTTATTTCACTTTTATGTCCTATTTTCGACTGTATTCTGATACAACAGTAGGTCACTTTATTGTTTACTTTAAATTTGCTTTAGTATGATTTAAGAATTGTTATTGAGTGGAAGTAAAGGGTTCCGGTAGAGTATTGTGAGGGAACAGTTTTCATAAACACTCTTAAGCTTTATAGGTTAGAAAACATCTTCGGTATCTCTTACGAAAATGTTAGTGACACATGATTTGTGTTAAGGGGAGGTCTGAACACAGTATAGCTACATTGTTACACCTCTGTAGCTTTTGGTTAGTTGTTTGGTGCATTAATTTATTAATTTATTAATTTTATCAATGTATTCATGTTTCATGTATTGTCTTATTACTATTGGTTCATTTTTGCTGTACGTGTTTAATAGTTTAGTCACGTGGGGGTAGGATACGAGATTCAAATGTTAGCTCATTGACGTAATTGTGGTTCAACTTGGAGTTTGTTTTTATTCTGAGGAAGTTGAGCTAGAGTAGCTCGACGAAAAGTGGATTTTAAAATTACGCTTAAATAAATTTTAACTTTAAATTTTATATTGTCAGTTACGTGCTTCTATTGTATCCGGAGTGCTTGGCAGCGAGCTCGGGAGGTCTTTATTGCTTCGTGTAGTAGGTTCCAAGAATCCTGATGTGGGTAGTACTGTGGTGGTTTGAAGTCCCAGAAAAATTGGAAGAATTAATGCAGGCTATGTACAAGGACCCAGTGACTCAAGTACGAAAAGAGTCCGGCCTCACAGAGTGGTTCTCAGTGGGAGTGGGTGTAGATCAGGGTTCAGCTCTGAGCCCACTGCTGTCCATACAGGTGATGGACTACATTAGCAAACAGGTTGGAGGGGACGGATCAACAAAGCTGCTGTATGCAGACAATGTGGCAGTACAGGCAGACTCTGAGCTAGAACTTCAGCAAAGGATAGGAGAATGGAATGCAACATTGAAGGCACATGGGATGAAACTAAGTACAGACAAGATGGTAATAATGGGAGCAAATTGGGGAAATCAGAAGAAGCTGAGAGCAGAGATAGAAGGAAAGATAGTGGAAGAGGTAAACAGCTTCAAGTATCTGGGGGGGTGGCTGAGGAGAAGGGAAGTCTGAATGAAGAGGTCAATGTGAGAATCAGAGGGGCTGCAGCCAACTGGCAGAGAGTATCAGGTGTAGTCAATGACAGAAGAATGCCAAAGAAGCTGAAAAGTAAGGTGTACAAGACAGGAGTGTGACCAGTACTACTGTATAGAACAGAAACATGGGCAGTAAAGGCAGAACAGTTGAAGAAGCTAGAGGTTATGGAAATGAAGTGCCTGAGAAGGGTAGTAGGATGCACACTGTGGGACAGATGAAGAAATGAGGACATTAGAGCAGAAGCCAAAGTAGCTCCAATTGCAGAACAGATAAAAGTGAATAGATTCTGGTGGTGTGGACATGTGCAGAAAAGCAGAAGACAACCTAGTGAGGAGGATTTGGGACAGACAGGAAGAAGGTAAGAGGAA